>NC_051156.1:128537918-128790827 GCF_013339745.2 Dermacentor silvarum | reverse complement strand
CACTTAGTGAAGTCTACGCAGCTCATGCGTACAGATCTCGCACAATTTTCTACGATATCTCGTTGAATGTGCGTAGCACATCGCACACTTCTCGTCAAATCTGTGCGATATGCATACATCTCGCACATTTCTCGCACAATTCGCGTACAAATTTTTCAATAGGGAAGATAAAAAAAATTCGCAAGGTATGCTCGACACACACAATTCGGGATAGGGAGGATTTTCTTTTTTTATTTATTCATTACATTGGGGGGGGGGATTTCAAGTGAGTACATCAACCTTATTACAAACAATATAAATCGAAAACAAGAATACAAACAGGAAAACGCAACCGCGGGTAATATTAACCATGATATCCAGCCAGAATAAATCAGCTACCATCGAATACGTCATTTCAGCCAGACACTTCGATGGCGAGTACAGAACATTTTATAAATGACCACTAGAACAGTGATGTAAACTACATTGAAAAAGTAAACACTGCATACATATCGCGTACAAAAACCGTAAATGAAACTAAGACAGTCAAATACAGATTAGCAATGTTTTTCACTTCGAAAATAGTCCATGATGGTGTAGGGCTGTTGACTTTAACAGACGGCGCCCATCCTGTCGATATCCCTCGTACTGGTCCTCTTCAAAGTGTTT
Source organism: Dermacentor silvarum (assembly GCF_013339745.2). NCBI lineage: Eukaryota > Metazoa > Arthropoda > Arachnida > Ixodida > Ixodidae > Dermacentor > Dermacentor silvarum. The sequence continues at coordinate 128,790,179 of NC_051156.1, read as the reverse complement.
CTAAGTACAAGTAAAACAACAAAAGTTATTATTGACCTTCAAATTGATGTGAAAAGTTGCCTTCTAAATAAAGAGAACCCAATAGAGTGCTTAAAAATAAATTTTCGCAGAAGTAATGCTGTATTACCTCGCTTCACATGTTTCGAATAAATGCATAGGCTACAACAGACACCATGCCAGAAAGCGCCGAAACATTTTTGTTCCATGATGCCCCTTAACTCTACTACGCCTGGGCATACCGTGCATGGACATTGAAAGACTGTCAAAGTACCCACTACGATCGGGAATGAGCACGAATGACCATTGGCTTACGAGCACCACGCTACAAATATATACAAGTCTAAAAAATCAGCTATGTAACGTAACACCCTGATATCTGCAAGATATCTGCTGAAAAATCAGAAAATCGCAATGCTTCGCTTGCCACGTACACAACAGCCGCTCTCCCCAGACGACGCACTGCGTTCTTTCACATCGTTCAGACACGCACGATGTGTACTGCCCGTGCAAAAGTAAAATAAGCGGTTTACGTGACGATTCGCAGCTAATGTAAGCCTATTTCGCGGCTAAGCATCTTCGTCAGTCCTTAAAATCAGGGTACTACTCGCATAGACTGCGCCGATCAAAACGAAAAACGCCTATGCGACGCGCGCTCGCAAACCACACGCTACTCAGACAGTATCCGTGCAGTGCTTAGTGCGTGAGCGAACGTAGGCACGTGAGCGAGGATCAGAGAATACTTTCTTATTTAAATGAAAAACACGGTGTGGTAGTCTTGACACTTACCTTGCAAATGTAGGAGCTATCCGTTGCCTTCCAGTGATCCCGCTTTACTTCGGCTTCCCATCTCTCCGCTCTGGGTCCCGGGGGAAGCGAAAACAACGAAGCACTTTATGCGTCGATCCGGCGCACTTCGGAACACAACCCCTCATGTCGACTCGATGCGCTTGACAAGCTCGTCAGTCATGCGGCGGAACACTGTCCAGCAAGTAGAAGCGTCAGCGAAGCATCCGCGCGCACTGTGCCTCGAACTAAGCACTGGTAACAAGCAATCGCAGCCGCTCGCTGTGATTCAAGATGGCGTCGCAGCGAGAAAGTGGCGGCGCGGGGGCGGTCAAAGGATGGCACCAGCCTGAACGGCGGCGCTGGCATCGAGGCACCCTAGTTTAAGATGCATCGTTTCAGAACCGTGTCTGAAAAACATGTCCATTAAGGTTATGCGACTTTGTTGCTTCGTCTTGCAACCAAGTTGAGCAGTTTTAAGCGAAACGGTAAATTTCGTGGAACTCATGAGTGCAAGCGAAGCCATTTCTTTCGCGAAAGAGGCGTAACCCTGCCTGGTGCACTGAACGAATCAGTGGAGGTAATCCGAACGGCTATGTAATGCCAAGGGAACAATTGTAGACTATGATAAAATATCGTATTTGCTTGGGCAGCCCAAGAGGAACGACGCCGAGAGTGGCGGCACAAAGAAATTACTGTTGTTATGGACCATAATGCTTGTTTCACGCGCTGCGATTTTCGCATTTGGCAGCACCTAATTTAACACTGTATTAGACTTAACGGAAACCTATTTAGTCTCCTTAGGCGATCACAAAGTACAACAAACTAGAAACTGCTTCGGTGAAACGTTTTTTGGCGTTTGACATCACCGCGCTATGAAAACAAACACAGGCCGACAGGCCAGTAAATATCTGGGAATCCGCGTTGTTAATGGTTCCGCGTCCCCTTCGTATGTATACGAATTAGCAGAGAAGTTCATCACGTCCAAATATTGAATAATCGCGCGCATGAAAAGAGCGGCGGCACGTAGGCCACGGCTGTGAATTCGGAAGGAAATTCACCACACGTGAAATTGCTGTAAAAGGAAAGAATAGACGTAGTCGTTGACCTGATGGAGCACACTGTAGTAGACTGCCGTCGCATGGTCTGTGGCGCTGCACTTAACTCCCAATGAGTAGCCGCAGACAGCGCGGAATGCAGCCTCCCCATCTCCCACCCGCTTCGTTTCCCCCTCTCCGTGCTCTCACCCTTATTCCCAGCGTTAGAGCTGCCTGGTCATTTGCGCCAGGGGCGTCTTTGAAAGGAAGCACGCGCCGTGAATCGTACACGATAGTGTTACGCACTTGTGGTGTACGAGGGTTAACACCGGTCACATTCGGTCGGGCCACGTTTTAGGCAGCGGGTAACGATGGGAGACGCGGGAAGACGGCTCAGCATAGAGAACAAGCGACAGGGAGTTTGTAACTTCCCTTAGGAGCGATTCATCAAGCGTGTTTCAACGCTTCAATTATATATACGCCCAATCTGCTTTACACGGTGTGGCCGTGTAGCTACGGCCCAGCGCTATACGACTAATGCGCACGGAAGTCTTATTTACAGGGTTTTCTTCAATTCTATCTTGGGCGGAATGCGAACGCACGTCACTGCGTATCAAAACTGCCAATTCAAGCTAATTAGCAGAATGTCGTAAACGCCTAGTCACCGCCATGCCTTATTTGACCATGGGATAATGCATGGTTACGAAATAAAAAAAAAGAAAAGAAAAGAAAGGTGACAAGGCGGGACACCTGCCAACTAACTGTTGTGTCGACATCCTTGGCAGACCTCTCTGCCACCTTCCTGTTATTATTCTGTTTTTCTTATTTGCTTCTTTTTTATTGTGTCTTAAGGGAAGATACGCGTCCATACAATTCGAGCATATCTCCATCAGTGGCCAGTACTTAAATATGCTATTCGGCAAAAGAGGAATAAAAAAATATATGAGTCCCTTAGAATGGCCCCGGTATGGTTACAAGGTGTCTCTTGAATTTCTTTTTCTGATCAACGAGCACACGTTAATAAGGACGTGACTCAAAGTGGGCATAATATTATCCTCCCTGTAGGTTTTCTGTATATCTAGAGTGCACATTCGTGTGACTTTGGCAAGCATTATAAAATTCTATATAACATAAAGAAATAAACACGCAGGACCAAGAACGAAGGTCGCTATTAAAGCTGTAGGGAGCATTCCTTTACTCCTATTTGTGTTCGCTGAAATCGGCATGATGGCACGCTCATCTATTTACCGTGAATTTTTTCTTTCGTTATGGACAGGTTCTCCAATCAACATTTGCAAAACAACAAAAAGTAACTATGTGCTAGCTCCCATCTATTTTATTTGAATCATGAATGTGTTTTTTTGTTTTTTTTTTTTGCTGCCGCTGTTCATTGTACGTTTTATTTTGTAAGAATTATTAAACTAGTCTTTTGAAGCTGACATGTTGTTTGGTACATTTAGGAATCCCGCTATTCAAGCCACTTTGAGGAGCTAACCTTTCGAGCAGTACTTTTACTGTGCATCTTATGTCAGGGGCACGTGGAATGGCCCTAAATCACCGTTCACCGTTCGTAACACTCGTTTTAAAGAAACAATATTGACATAGCGGTCAAGGCAGTCAAACTGCAGTCTCGCAAGATTCAGACTGGCAAACGTATAAGCACAACGGCACGACAACCGGACAATAGAGGTCTTGTTTAGCAGGTGTTTGTGCGTCATGTGATGAAACTGGAGGCAGCAACTTGTCGACTACGACAATCGTTCCCAAGAGTTGACTTTTTGGACACCAAGTAACGGACATGTTGAGCGATTACAGTGAAAAAAAAACACTAATTGCAAGGAACAAGAAAATGCAAAAGGGGCTCGCAGCGCCATAAAATGATACATTTGGTTCCTGATGATACATAGAGATTCCTACAAGAATTTTTTAGAAGCAAGCCTGGCGGTACGATCGCTCAACTAACATGGCAGTGGTCGGTAATGGATACAGTACAACTGCTTCTCTAAGCTTCATGCTTGCTGCTTCAAAGGTTTCTGTGGCATTATTTATTAGGCTTTACATTCAGTTTGCTAGTAATTATATATGTTCCTTACGCATGAGAGCAAGAAGTTCCGGGTGCGCATGCATAATAAGAATTTGTTGCACTTATAAAACACTCTAAATATTTCATCAATTTACAAAGTAAGAAAGCCGTCTGAAGCCAGAAGATTAGAGGGTAGGCAAATCTATGTACTGCCTATCAATCCCATGCTTACGTAACCACCATGTTTGAAGCTGTCATAAACACTAGCACTATATTTCCCTCTAGTAATTTGACAGCAACAGCGGTATTGTGCTCACTGCTTGATGTCCGTCACTGGTGTCGGTATCCGCTAGCGCCTTCCTACGAGTCTTTTGTGACTTCATAAAAAAATGAAGCTCAAAATGTGGAGAGTAAATACTGAATTTGAACCCCGGTCTCACAGAGTAGCAGCAAATATTTCGCCTCTCCGTCATTCCGCGAATGCTACAGAAGAGAGAAATTCTGGGCCTGGAGAACACGGTCACGCCGCTATAGTTACTCTGCAGCTTGCCTGTAAATCAGCACCGAGGTTAAAAAACTGGGTTATTAGGTGATATTTGCGAAATTTGCTGTGTCACCGAGCACGCGTGCTCGAGCAAGCGTTGCACAGGTGGAACTGGTGACACTTTCCGCGTTGCCGCATATCATGGCCAGTCGTGTAACTGTTTCAGCGCACTACATAAGCAACTAACACTGAGGAATAAATGTTCTTGTTTCGCTATTACCAACCGGTTACAGTTCCGTTACTTCAGAATTAATCGCGGGAAATTAAGCTGCTCGTTTACAAAAGCTTCCTCCGCCCAAATCTGGCGTACTGGTTGGTCGTCTTGGACACACGTAGTGACGGGAACATAAACAGTGAACAATTCAGACCGAGAAAGGCGATACGATTCGTATTAGATTTCATTAGTCAGTATGCATGACAGAGTGCGATGCTGGAAATAGCAGAATCGGATAACCTTCAGAAAAAGGCGCAATGGAGAGTGAATCAATTACATGAATCTACATTAGCATGAAAGGCTAGGCATAAATAAGAACACGTACACTGATTCTCTCACTCGTCGCCCCACCGGGTCCAACCAAGCTCAAAACCTTAGAGTGCACCACTGTAAAACTGTAGCGTTTAGACATTCATAACTACCTCGGAATGTACTGTGTATCGTGGTGCTTGCCTGCGACACTGTAGATTCCTTTTTTAGTCTCCATAAAGAAATAACATAGATGTGCAGTATACATCGTCTGCCCTCCCTCCTTCCTTCACTTTTCATCCTGTCTTCCTGCGTGATCCCACTCATGTTTCGTTTGTTTGTTTGTTTCGGCAAATGTCTGGCATGTTAACACACACCCATTTCATTGTACCAATACAGGGTGTTTCACTTAAATTGGGCGAAACTTTAAAATATGCCAAATACTACGTAGCTGGACAGAACCACGGCAACTGTTGTTTGCCATAACTTAGAGATACCTACATTATTTTTTGGAATCTGCCTGAGACAATTAGTCTTAAAATGAATAAACTTCTCAATTATTACAATCAGGTTAAAAGTGCTCATGAGAAAATTGTAGAGCAGCATCATAAACTCGCGATGCAGCTTTCAGTTGCTCAATAGGTGCTACATAAAAGTGTTTTCCCGAAAGTGAAAAGTGCTCGCGAATACAAGCAAAGTTCCTCGAGCGGCCCGTCGCGCGGCAAGCTTGCGTGTATTCGCGGGTTGCTTTCACGCTCGACAAAACACTTGTACGTAGCACCTACTGAGCAACAGAAAGCTGCATCGGGAGTTTCTCATGCTGCTCTACAATTTTCTCATGCGCACTTTTAACCTGATTGTAATAATTGAGAAGTTTATTCATTTTAAGACTAATTGTCTCAGGCAGACTCCAAAAAATAATGTAAGTATCTCTAAGTTATGGCAAACAACATTACCGTGGTTCTGTCCAGCTACGTTGCATTTGCATATGTTTAAATTTAGGTGCATGATAGTTGGGACACCCTCTATAACGAGCTAATATTGCACGAAATACGTGGCTACGTGTCGAGTACATATACTTCTGGTTTTCTGCCGTTCCTTCATTTCTGCCAAAGTGAGCGATAAGAGCCGTTTAGTGATAGCTCTACATACTGTTCTTTTATTGCGATATAAATTATAAGTACACACCAGGATCATTTCCGCCGTTGGCGTCGCCAGGATGTTCTGTACAAAGTCCAAGTGCGACAACATTGGAGCCGCGCGCAATATCTTTTGTGTGCGAGTGAAAGCTTGCCAGGGTGCACCGAGGGTGTTGGATCCATCTCGCGCGCGCAAGGGAGAAAGCCGGGGATGAAGCGAGCCCTCTTCCATCACGCGCCAGACACTAGGCTGAGGGGAGGGGGGTGGGGGGGGGGCAGTCTACTCAGGCGGCTGTGTCTAGCGCGGCTCAGCGCGGCCGCGCGGGCCCTATCTTGAAAGCGATTTGCGATGGGGACAGAGCCTAGGTGCGCGGAAGGCTGATAGCTTCGTTTGCGCGGTCTTCTCGCCGCTTACTTTGCGTGTTTACGTTGAAGCGAGAAGCAGCGCCAAGGTTACTTCGCTCACTGCTGCTGCCGCGCTTACTCATGCAGGCGATTTGACAGCGAGTGTCCGCGGTCATCGAATGGGATGTGTTCATGTTCGCCATTGCGCACGTGACATTAAGCTTGTCAATTGAGTTAGTAAGCGAATGTTTAGAAATTTATACGGCGGATAAAACTTCTATACTTCGTATAGCACTCTAATATTTCCTGTTGCGATCGATGATTCGCCTTTCGGGCGAAACTGCAACTAATTTTTTGCAAGCATCATGCCTTTCATGCCTTGTTTTATTCCTTATCCTTAGTTCAATTTCTTTTCATGTCAACCATCGCGCCTTGTATTCGATGTATTGCTGTTAGGTTATTTTCTATTAATGTCTTGTAACCACTCGTGCCTCCTTGAAGTAATAAATAAATATATGAAACCACCGGTAAAATGTGCAACCACGATTTGAATAAGGAAGAAAAAATAGCCGAGTCCTTGGCCTTCATCGCCCGAGAAAGCTGCCTCCGCAATATATGAAGTTGTTTCTGCTTCTCGGCACAGATTCCTGCCCGCGTGCATCTTTGCATGTTTACTCCGACCATTAACGCACGATTCTATACTAGACCGACTTTCACAATAGAGGAATGCTCTGCAGCAACATCCCCGAAAGCCGCCAGAAGTCGTCGCAAGAGACAAATACAAGACATATATGGAGAAGTGCCAATTAGATGGTGAGGAGATGTATCTCCTGTTGAAGACATAAGCGGATATGAAAAGGCAGAATGGGGTTTAGGCAGCTTGTTTGGCAGTAGCAGCTCAAGCGGGCAAACAATACGGCGCAGAGGTCTAGGCGCAATCCCTCGCCTAGAAGACAATGAGGATTGCTTCAAGGTTCAATAAAATAGACATAGGCAATGTGCAGTCACAAGTAGATGCTTTCGCAGGTTTTTGAAATTTCTTCAATACTTGAGTAGCTAAAATATTGTAAGTGTCGCGAACCCATGGTTTCAAGAGGCGAGCTTCAAAGCCAACAGGACATACTCTCCACGGGTCCCTGTCTCCTCAAGCAAGATTCCTTCCCTGTTTTCTCCCATTTGGGGGATATATAGAGGATCGCGCAACGTATACGTCACGGGCTCCGCCATTTTTTCAAATAATTTCTTTCCTCTTGCGTTTTTGCTGCGCGGTACACTACCGGTGAACGTCTCGCAGGCAGGCTGTTCCGTTTGCGTTATTTTTCGCACTTGCCTTAGCGCGCTGTGCACGAGAACACCAGACTAACGGTATGATAAGGCAATGCCACGCGAGCACAGAGACAGACGCAAGTGGATCAAAGAGCACGACCGCGCGTCGGAACTTAGTAGAAAATCGTCTTCTAGCTCCGCCGTCGTGCAGACGCGCGCGCGCGTCTGCACGACGGCGGAACTAGAAGACCAACAGGAAACACGTCTCTCTTGTCACAGCTTGGAACAAAACGAAGCATCGCCCCCATTTGGTTTGGAGGTTTTATTATTTCTCTAAACTTTATATCTTCTCGTGAGGCAAGAGATCAAATAAATAACTGCTGTAGTCTTGAATGAATCTCTAATTCACGTGTCACGGTGAGGGACGTTTCAGCAATGCGAATTACGTAGGCGCACTTGTGTGTCTGACCTCGACTCTGTGGCTGTGAGCGTGACTCCTTTGCGAAGAAGGGCGCGCGGAATTTTGTTTGAAATTGCAGCCAGTTCTCCAGGCGTGTAGCGGTGGTGTAATTTTCTGATGTGACCCTCAGTGAGCATTGCATACACTACGGTACGTACACTGCGCTTATTAGCTTAAAATGGTAAAACCTGGTGAGGGGCCCTTCAAGGGAAATGCAAGCACGCTATTTACCACAAAACCCAATCGTAAGGAACGTGTTCCAGAGAGGGACCCCGCCAGAAGCCGTGAACAAGAAAAGCTGAAGCAAATGTGGGTCTTCCATGTAATGAGCATCTACTGCATAGCGATATTGTGACTAAAAGCGCTCAAAAACCTTATATACCAGTTCTCATGGCTTTCTGGAAAGCTTGTGCTCCTCACAATGCCCATGCTATATACAAGGTGTTTCAGCGAACACCTTCAAAATTTATTCAAGGTTGCCTTTGGCAGATAGCCCAATTCTAGTGAATGAGCTGGTCTACTCGCAGAGGCGGATATTACTTGCACAAAAATTGAAATGCATAATTGAATAATTAACAAAAATCTACTAATCAAGTTTTTAACTAATTACCTGATGGCCCATGCTGTAATTTACAAGTTGTAGCCGCGGAGTTTGCAAGGCGGATCCACTTGGAATTAATTCTCAGGATGACGCCAGTTTCGAGACATTAATTCCCGAACTTTGCGAAGAAATGCATTGGCGTTCCAGTTAATTTTGTGCTTCAATGCATAAATAGACGTTTTTTCAAGAACCTAACTGGAAGGCCAATGCATTTCTCCGCAAAGTTCGGGAATGAATATCTCGAAACTGGTGTCATCCCGAGAATTCGTTCCAAGTGGATCCGCCTTGCGAACTCCACGTCTACAATTTGTAAATTTCAATATGGGCCATCAGACAATTAGTTTAAAACTTAATTAGTAGATTTTTGTTATTATTCGATTATGCATTTCAATTTCTTGTGCAAGTAATGTCCTGCCTCCTCGAGTAGACCAGCTCAAGAACTAGAATTGTGCTATCTGCCGCAGGCAACCTTTAAGGAATTTTGAAAGTGTTCGCTGAAACACCCTGTATAAATGCGGGAAATGTCTATCAATTAGGAGTGTGTGTATCAATTAGGAGTTAAATAGAAATAAGTAAGCATTTCTTTTTAGTCCTTCTGCAGGAATTATAAGTACCCAATAAAAAGATACCCCGCTTTGCTGGGAAGACTAAAAGCGGCAGAGATTTCATATTTCCGGGAAATAGGGACCACTCTATACTTGCGACGTGCTCCGAAAGTTTGAAGGGTGTAAACTAATAATATGCTTTCACAAAAAGTAATTACTGAATACTCACTTACCCGCCCCGGTGGCTTAGTCAGCAAACGCGCTGCGCTGCTGAGCACGAGATCGGGGGATAGAATCCCGGCCATCGCGGCCGCATTTCGATAGAGGCGAAATGCAAAACTCACGTGTGCTTGCGTTCCAGTGCAGGGTAAAGAACCCCAGGTGGTCAAAATTAATCCGGAGCCCTCCACTACGGTGTGCCCCATAATCAGAACTTGTTTTGGCACGTAAAACCACAGAGAGAAGAGGAATACTCACTTGCCTTCTAATTTTATTGCCTTATACAAGGCACGTAGTTGCTTTTCTCTACTATCCTCAGTGAACTATGTGAGGCATAGTGTTTACATTTCGTTCAAAAGAAGGCATTTGTGAATACTAAATGTTAATTTTTATATCTCTGTACGCTAAAAACCGCCTTTGTAGAGAGCCCGTTATTCAAGCGTTCCAGAGTATACTTCCGCAGATATTCGCAATGTTTCCCTAAGTCCTATAACAATAGTGCTAGACACCCACTTCAATTTCAGTGACAATAAGGGAAATGTGAAGTTTCATGTGTGGCGAAACTATACAGTTATGGCCTAAATAGAAGTGCTGCAAATATATACTATCGCTTTTTCCTATTAACATACGTCACAAGGAGTTTTCAGTTGGTTTCGCCGTTGGCCTCAGCTAAATGAACCCAGCAACGCGTTCATATATGAAGAAAATGAGGGGCACATTAAGTGTGATGCGTATGCAAAATTGGGATCCAAGAGTGTGGGGGAATGGCGGCTTTTGCAGTAATTTACGTATGCAAGGGCCCCCTAGCGTTTTGCCTGGGTTTTATGAGCGGCTGAAAATGTAGCCTGCTGCTTTGACGTAACTATAAATGCCACCGAGATCACATTCAGTGAACACGGGGGAAACGCCATGACAAATTTGTGTGCCAAGGTAAATGGGTAGAATGTAGCGTTTGAAAATAACTTAGTTACAAGGTGCTCGAACGCACAATAGGTCAAATTTATGCTATGTTTCTCAGTGTCCGGAGATAACTCCACGTTACTCGAAGTATTTATGTGGTAAAAATAAGGGGTCCGTGGAGGGTTCTGCGTAGGCGAAATTAAACGTTCGTGCGGTGATTACGTCCTGTACCATAAATTACGCATTTAAGTGCTCTTGATCGTACAAAATCAGTTCTATGAGCGGGGCGAAATGTAGCACAGTAGCCTGGCGTAAGCAGAAAGCCCACCGAGATAAAGTTTAGTGAGAATGGGGGAAGATTTATAGAAAATCTTCCCCCATTTTATGAAATAAATACTGCCTTTGCAAAAAAATGTCCTAATGAAGTGTTTGCAAGTACCAGTCCGCCATTATCGGCAATATTTCTCGCAGTCCTAAAACAACATGCAGAAGAAAGCACCAACTTAAAATTCGGGAGAAATGAGCGAAATGTTAAGTTTAATGTCATTATGTATTATTTCTGCAAGGGTAGAACTAATCCTAAGAAGCAATGGCAACCTTTCAATGCATTTCTGAATACACCCCAGCATAGTATAACCATTAATAAAATAAATTATAAAAATGAAACCTACACCGAATCAACCTGTATAGCCAACTCATTTAGTAATTACTTCTATGAAGTGTACAATAACAGCCCGATAGCCTCTTCATATCCGTTAAAGCGTTGCAATCATAGCTTCTTTTTCCTGTCTCAGCCGATGAAGTCTGTTCTGCCATATTAAATCTGAAAAAAAAGCTAGCCCCAGGACTAGATAATGTCTCTGCCTATCATTTAAAACTTGTTGCTCCTCGCGTTGCTGAAACACCGAGCCACATAATTAATTTAATTTTCATATGTGGCATCTCTCCCAGTTCGCTTAAGAAGGCCAAATTAATTCCTGTTTATAAAAAAGGTGATAAATCTCAGGTGTCCAATTATAGCCCAATCCCTATTTTGTCCTCCATTAGTAAGCTTATCGAGAAATTATTTCTCAAGCGTTTAAACAGCTACCTAACAAAATTTAAACTATTAAAACCTTGCCAATTTGGTTTCCGTCCTGGCAGTTCGACCAGCCTAGCTTTTATACCATTAACCGATTACATCAGATGTTCTATTGATAGAGGTGAATTCGTTGGCTCAGTGTTTCTAGACTTTACTAAAGCTTTTGACACTGTTCATCATCCCATTTTGTTTAACAAACTAGAATTGTTAGGTATAACAGGTCCAGCTTTAACTTTTCCAAAAAATTACTTGACCGCGAGCAAACAGTCTGTGGAAGGGGTGCTTATTCCGAATCAAAACTAATTAATCAAGGGGTACCACAGGGCTCAATACTGGGGCCCTTGTTGTTTTGCATTTGCATTAACGACTTATGTGATTTTCCTAATATTTCTAATACAATCCTATATGCTGATGATACCACCATTTCCCTGTCAGAGAAGTCTTTACCAACCTCACTCCTTAAACTGAACAATGAACTAGCGAAAGTTATAGAATGGTGTCAGTTGAATCACTTAATTTTAGACCCAGTTAAAACTCACTTCACGATATTTAAAACAAAACAGAGGATGTTACCGTGTATACCCCAAGTTACCCTCGACAGTTATCTTATTGCTGCCGCGGACTGTGTGTCATTCCTTGGCATAAAATTAGATCCTAACTTGAAATTTACTAATAATATTGCATTTGTTAAACAAAAAACAGCTGACGGCATAAGAGCATTGATTAAATCACTAGCATTTTTTTTTCAGAATACGCATTACTATCTCTATACTTTGCATTCATTCATAGTCATATCACCTACGGTATTGCTTCCTGGGGAACACATATAGCTGTCACCTCTCGTCTATTCAACACATACAGAACCAGGCCATTCGCATAATCACCAACAGTTCTTTTTATTCAGATGCTCTCCCGCTTCTTAAGGCTAACTATATTCTACCTGTATCTGGCTTGTTTAAGTATCATTTATTATAAATTGCTTAACAAACAGCTTGCTTACGAATTTGTAGACTTCAACTTACTTACTAATACCAATTCCACTAGGTTTGCGCATAATACAACTTTCTCCTGCCTAAATGTAGCACCAACTATGGAAAAGTGACGTCCTCGTTTTCAGCGATAAAAATAAGGAATGACCTACCACATTCTCTTAAACAAACATCATCATTGAATACATTCAAACATGAAGTGTTTTATTCGTTGTAAATAGTATCATGCCCGACAATATGTTGTTCTGTATAATTACGCCTGTTGATATAGGCATTTCCTTGTTTTTTGTATCTTACCATTGTATTGTATTTTGCGCGTTCTTTTGCCTTCTTTCAACGTTGTTAATTTTGCTGCTTTAACCCATGCCTTCTATACATTTTTTTTAATATGAACCGAGGGTCCCGTTGCAGTCTTTGAAATTGGCACCCTCGTCTGTATAGTATCGTTTACATAATCACTTGTATTGAATGGATAATAAACTGAAACTGAAAACTGAAACTGAATGTATGACGAAACTTTTACGTTCCGTTTTAATAAGAAGTGTTGAAAATGTACACTGAAACCTTTTTTTTCTCTTAATCTCTCTTTATCTTCATGAGTCATAAGGTATTCGTACTTTCTTTCTCCAGAGTCCTTGGTGAACTAAACAACGCACCTTGCTTATGTTTTGCGAAGCTAAGGGGCACGTCATTTGCGTAAGTAGAGAATCTGCGCGGCAATTGCCGCAGAAGTGCTCCGGAAGTTTATGAGTCTCTTTTATGAAAGGTGACAAAGTGAGCACCCTGCTGCGGCATAATTACAAATGCTACAGAGTTCCACCACAGCTTTTTAGAAACATTCTTCAAGCTATATAGTGTGAGGAAACGTAGCGCGGTCGGGATCACCTACGTTTCCCAATGTCCCAAGACAACTCTGCGTTGCACAAGCTTGCAACTGCAATGCAGCAAGCAATGCAATGCAGCATAAAATTTTTAACGTTTCCGGCTCAATTAGGAACATTACACATAATTATTGAACCCTCGTTTTCTTAGGTTTGCTTTGCAGTATATGAGCTTATCTGGGTGTCCTCTGTGAACTTAGCGAGGCACCTCGTGTGTTGTTCTTTCTGGGGTTTTACCTGCCAAAACCAGTTCTGATTATGAGGCACGTCGTAGTCGAGAGCTCCGGATTAATTTTTACCACCTCGGGTTCTTTAACGTGCACTACAACGCAAGCACACGGGCGTTTTTGCATTTCGCCTCCGTAGAAATGCGGCCGCCGCGACCGGGATTCGATCCTCGATCTCGTGCTCAGCAGCGCAGCGCCTTAGCTGACTGAGCCACCGCGGTGGGTAGCACCTCGTTTGCGTTTGTGAGTGCTAGGTCCAAGGTAATGGGTGATGTAGAACGAAAGTTTGAAAGGTGTTGGTTTATTGCCTATTTTCCAATAAGTTACGTAGGCAAGCGCTGTGGAGCGATAAGGGTGCCTTACGAATGGCGTAAAATTTAGTGAATGTTCTATCGAAGTAGAATGTCTGCGAATGAATTACTGCCTTAAAGCGTCCTATACTGCCAAGGTTACAAAGGGACCATTCATATACGGGCAACATTTTAAAGTATGTGATTTAATTACAGACGACAGAACTTGTCATTGCGAATGCTGAAAAGATAGAGCTTCGCGGGAAATTGAGTGGTAATGTGCGCTGCATGTTTTTTTTTGGTTTTGTTTTTTGTAGCGTCGTTCGATGACTGCTCGTCTGGCACAATATTTTCTTGTTTCTCTTTAATGAAATTGTTAATGTAAATGCAATAGGTTACTTCAGCGCGGCCTACTGCTGCTTAGCGTGGTCGATGACAGCTCTGTACATTTCCTCGAAGTAAGGTAGCTGAGATTTGATTCGTCCGCAGTAGCTCGCAAGCTTGGGGTACTTAGAATGGTAGATGCTGCTGATCTGAAAAAAAGAAGCAGAGGAAAGTGATTATCGCCATTCAAACATGGAATACCTTAAGAAACTTACAAATCAGGGTGAAAGTGGGTATAGCACAATGGCGTACAACTTCATCAAATGCGGGATGTCGAAAAGCACAGAATATAACCAACCAGATGAGTAATGAACGTTGGAACAATTCAAAGCATTGTAACTGTCCAATTTATGGCTTTGTTTAGCTCCTTAGGTAGCGGGATGCACGTGTGAGCCTGTAAAAGAAGACTGTTAATGTTTATGTACGTTTGATCACAAAGATTTCTATAAATTTCCGTTGCGTACTTAGATAAATTTCAGTTGTAGTTAGCTTGACGCCAGAGCAAATTCAGGTGGATATTTCACATATTAATTTGCTCGTATTCGTATTCACGGCCGTGTTGACATTCTTCGCCAATATGTATCCTTGCTCGCATGGAATGGGCCAGAACATGGAACAATTGATTTCAAACTGACGAACAACGACAGGAGGCGTTACGTCGGAAGATTTATCTGATTAACAGTGTAATGGCAGAACAGACAGAGATAACGGCGAGCGTTTCGAGGATATTATCTCCCATTTAAACACTATAAGTGAACAGAGATAAAATAGGAAGAATAAATAAACTGACTTAGGTTTAAAATCTTGATTATTAATTATAATAATTATATTAAATTATATTGTATTAGAAACAAGTCACTTCACCCACGCACGTAGAAAACTTGCTTGTGCAATAGATATCGCCTACCAATATCGACCAGCAAATAAGATAGAGCTTGAAAACGACAAAGGAGCGATTATACGTGCGTCCAAGCTAAACCGGGCCAAGCTGTTTCAAAAAGGTAGTACGAGATACGACATTGACATCAATAGTGCTCTCGTTAAGCAGTAGCGTTTCGCACACCGGTAAACTTTCCTGTTATTATTTATTAGGTAGTTCGTCAAAATTGAGTGCCTGAATTTATAATTACTTGCACCATTGCCTAATCTCCAATGTCATATCGCACATAGCATTCGAAGTAACATTTTCAATGGTTGCCACTTCGCTACATTTTCTCGAGATTTTATTTCCACGTATCAACTTTGTGAAGCAAAATGCAAAAAAGAATGCGAATTGAAGGCGGTACGCGCGCGTTTCGCGCGCGCGACAGCAGCGCTTTTTATAGGGGTTACAAAAAGTCAACGGTACACGATGGCTGACGTGATGAGCGATAAAAAGTGACAAGGTGATGCCGTAGCTGTTCACTACTGCTATGAGCAAGCACTGGCCTCAAGCTGTTTGCTAGAGGATTGCGCACTGACCTATACGGCAGCGATAAGCAATACGACTGAAACAAAGCAGAAAAAAATCATGGGCCATTCCACTCTGTGAAGGTTGATGACGAGCGAAGCTGTTCTGACACACGACTTGCGTCGTCTTGCATGGCGAGCCGCTTGAGGCTGGCCACTCGGGAACGATGTTCTTCGGTGTTTGCCGCCCGCCGCCGCCGATTGCCCTCTCGCATCTTTTCTCCCCGTCACTATTTGTAGGCACGCTGCTCCTTGGGAGTGCGCGCTATACGCGGCCTGCTCATTACGACGAGGGAAGAGAATTGAAATTCAAAATGGAGAACGGCAGCTTGTCTTGCCGACAAGGCACGACGCCCTGGGACAGCGGAAGGAAAGTAGGCACGCACGAGCTTGGAACGATGAAAAGAGAGGGCGGTTTGGACGTAGCCACCAACAGGTTAAAACTGTAGCCGCAGTAATTTAGAAGATTTAGGTCCCTTATATATATATAAAGTTTAAGCGACGATGGCGTTTGGACTACGGCGATACAACAGACCAGTGCGACCTGCTCCGATAATGAAGGCGGTACAGTGTCACGCACTTTCTACATATCGTTGGCTGCTACGAGGAATATACTGGGGAATGTGGTCTGTCCCCGAACAAAGTGCTGTCAAACACAGTGTCTCAAACCTCGAGCTGTCACAGGGAATGAGCGCAACAAACTCGCAAGAAACTTCCATCTTTCTCGATAATACATGAATTGGTAAACTTAATGCAACATAGTTTGAGTCATTCGCTCGTCCATGATAATAAAAGATTCATCATTCCGTACAAGGCGAATGCTAACAAAACACTGCTGGTCTCATCGTGACATCTCGTAGCCTTTTTATACAGTTTTACCCAAGTTAGCTGGGACACAAAGTATATATAATAAGATACGAAGATCCGTAAATCCAGGAAGCCATTTGACACAGAATGTAGCATGACACAACTTGAACGTACACGCACGGCTAACGTAATATGATCGTAGAGTGGAGATGTTTGAACATGTGGCCCCACCTGAACAGCTATGTATACGGCTAACTGACACGTATATCAGCGTTGCATACGTAACCACTGCAAGAATAGCAGAAAAATAACCAAATACTCATCGAATCTAATGGCTATGTTACTAACCATGCAACGAAAAAAAATGTCCCTGACACTGTTTTAATTGGCGTTATGTACTACATCGTACCCATGAACATATATAAGCACGAGCTGCATGCATTGGTAACGGTGGAAAGCATATCACCCCAAGGGAACCATACACTAATACTTGTGACATATTGCGTCTTACCTCAAGAGGCAAGGTCAGCTGAGACAATATGGCCAGATCGGCAAGGGTGAGGTTGTTGCCGAGGGCGTACTTGCCTATCACCGATGAGCTGTTCGATACCTCTGATAACATTATCCTTGTAGGCAGTCACCTCTTCAGCAGTCGGCTTTGTCTTGATAAGTATGCGACGACGCTGTAAGGGTAATTTAATGGCATTAATGCGCTGTTCGCGCTAATAAGTGGAACATACATCAGCGTTGAATAATTCACCATAAAACAATATCGCCACGCACTCATGGCGATATTGCTCAAGTAGAGCTGCTAACGCATACCTAATGCTGCCAAGAGGAATAAACGGGTCTACTGAATGGTGCGAAGTAGGATGCTTCCACTGCAACACGTTCATTCGGGCTACACCTAACGGGCTCACTTATGCTCTGTCACAGGTAATGACGTATCACACAATGACGTTCCTATTCATGCACCCTTACACGCCATGGTCAAGGTGCCTGTGCTCAGTACGATGCGCAATACGATTTCCGTGGCCATCGCAGTCGTGTACTGCCAGTGGTCGCGCATTGCTAGCTTGACAAACTTCACAACCTTAGTTACTGACGCCCAGTTAGCGCATTTATTAAAAATCACGGCAGTACCCATCTCACGATGACCGCCGGCTCTAATGCCATTCGAATTGAAACAATCTAGCGACAGGCCATATTGCCAACGCGGAGACGTGTATGCAGCCGGGTTCCTCTCGCGCTTCTTAGAGCACATGCTGCGCCATTTAACAACGCCGCCGTAAAGTTCGTGCGTGGCGCTGGTTGGACCGCACCGAGGATGTGAGAAATCTAAATGATGATATTTGTCATTGTAGAGCGGCCCATACCCTTTGGTACATACCTCGTTGCCCAAGGTAAATGGGCTCTTATTCACTTTACTAACCAATCATTGAATTGCCTCACCATTAAAGCACGTCGTCTCACGACTCTCATGCCGCAATAGCGTTGCGAATCCTTGAATTATAAATGAAGTTATCGCAACCGATACCCGGTTTTCTCTGCTTTAGTTTTCGCTAGCGGGCCAGAAGCTACACAGCAGAGAAGCCAGCAGAGAAAGGCTCCGGCTTAAATGTGAGTTTCGCGGAGGCGAAAGCGCTCGTCGCGGCAGAATATTGCGGCCGAGGTAAACTACGCTACGGTGCATTCGCGGCCACCTCGGAGGCCACGCATAGCTGGCGCAGCTACGAGAAGTGCAGAAATGAAATGATTTTTCGGTCTTTCTGGGATAGCAGATATATATATATATATATATATATATATTATTTACCTCACAATTAGCAATTGTGTATCGCTGTGAATGCTCTCATGGTTATGAAATCAGCCAACAGCGTTGGCAGGCCAGGTGCTTTCGATGACGGTGCACGAGCACACTGCGGATGCTAGTGCAAGCTTTGTTTGACACGGGACCCTGCTGCATACAGTGCAGTGATATTTGGCTCACATGTTCACAGCAGCCCCTAACCACATATCGCCAGCGTTTTCATAGGTTCTTCAAAAATTGTTTCACGGCCCCTTTAACGTAAAAGAGGTTCATTGAACAGCAGCACACACTATTCGCACATGCTATATTTTTTTTGTCTTGTAACTATGCCAAAACACTTCCTTACTCTGTTCACGTTCACTATACAAGTATGTCACTATTCCACTTTTTTTTTCGAGAGATAGGAACTCAAAACATTTGCTATCAACGCAACAACAGCTCTCTCAGAAATATTGTTTTTTTAGGGGCGTAGCTCCTCTTAGTCTAACCTTGGGTGCTATGCAGGATGCGCCGAGTTTCTCGTTCACACGAGTTTCACCCGAGTTTGCTCGATGGCAGTCAGTGAACGGAGATAGCAAGGAACGTGCAAGAACAGCAGGCAAAAGGAAATGTCGAGATAAAGCTGCGTATGACAACATGAGCGCACCCTGCGCGGCACAGTTATTCCGTGCTTCAAGCACAGAAGACTGCGCAGCAAAACGCGCCAGCGCCGCGTATTGTTATCAGCGCATTATCACCATTTAGCAATATATACCGTGACTGTACCGCTGTCTATCTGCACACTTGCCGTGAGCCACTTGCCACGCCTTTCTAGGGCGCGTAAAGGGCGTGCCTCCTCTTTCGAGCATTATCTTTCTATCCTCCGTCGAATGCGAACAGGGCACATGCGGTGCATTGTTGCGCCTACACTTTCCCTCAATCGATTACGTTCAAATACAACAAATAAAATAAGAAACACTTAATTTCTTGAAGTATCTGTTTTTCGTTTGGAATGCCATAAATGTTTGATGAAAAACAGAGATCGAGCGAATTATTAAATTTTGCACTTTTTTGCCGTGAATGGCGACAGTGAGGCGAAAGCTTACAAGCGGATACATTTTAGAGGGTCGCACGCACGAGGGAGTTCGTACGGTGAGCAGTCGCCAGGGGCACTGCAGTGCTATCCTTGATAGGTTGCCTTGATGCCCGCGCGCATCGAGGCACTCTAATCCTTGATAAAGTCAGTCATGACAATGATCTTTCCATTTCCTGACTATTAAGGGAATGTCAACGCAGCGCTATGGCATGGTTGTTCTTCGCAGGTGCTTCACTGAGGCGGCTATTAAGGCCGCCGCTTTACCAACTGAAACGACGGGAGCAATGGTTGTCACTGCAAAATGGCTGTGTGGTAGAGCACTGCACGGGCCGATTTTCGCGCCCCGGGCCCGGCCCGGGCCCGTTTTTACATTGGGCGGCCCGCCCGAGCCCGATCAAAACTTTTATGGCGAGACCCGGGCCCGGCCCGGGCCCGAAAATAATCTACGTTACCCGCCCGGCCCGGCCCGCCACCCCTTTACCTTAAGCCCGAGCCCGGCCCGAGCCCGCTCGAAACCGGCCCGAACCCGGCCCGAGACATAAAAATACATGTTTTTCAGAGTTGAGAAGCCCGAGAATAACTCGCAGAAAGCCCGAGCCCGGCCCGGGCCCGGGTCAAAAAGCACACGCCGTGCCCGAGCCCGAGCCCGTGAAAAAACTGCTCTACCCGGCCCGGCCCGGCCCACGGGCCGGGCCGGGCCCGGGCTTTCGGAGCCCGTGCAGTGCTCTACTGTGCGGTATTCTATGGTCCGTAGTGACGCAGCACAGCGAAAATGCGCCCGTTTATCTGCGAGCGGGAAGCCTCCGCGATGCATTGCAAAGAAGAGCGCGCTGCCCAGCGACACAATTCATCGCTTGTCATCGCTTGCCCAGTGAAGGTGCCTCCGTTCGCATGTATACGCAGAGTTTGAGTGTGTTGTTCTCTCCAATGTGCTTGCCGATTGCCTCTGCTGCTGTGCTAACAGCGATCGCAGATAGATATAGTAACGACAGCGCAGCAATCGCATTTTGGCGGGTGTTGGCTCCTGTGTGCAGTTAGGAAATTCAACTTCGAACGCAGGAAGGGGTTGCAACTATTTAGTGTGCCGTGCTTGTGATGAAGAAGTGCCATCGCACTGGGTTTAAAAAAGCGAGCGTTTCTCGGCGCTGACCGTGTTTGCGACACTGCGGATCCGATACATCACCGATGACAGAGCAGCCATCTCAAACAACAGCTGCGATACCTTTACGTTGTAAAACACTACCGCACTGCTCAGCATCGTCATCCACCACGGCGCATCGACGCCTTGCAAGCAGCTACAGTGTCGTTCCGATAATTATTTGCTGTGCGCTACGTCGCTACAATGCAGACAATGAACCATGTTGTGGGGCCATCACAGTCTAAGATAGATGCATGAGCCAGCGAAAGTCGCCGCTTTGTTTTTGATAGTGGTTCTCAGTTACAGTGCATCACCGATGACAGCGTGCTGTGCGTATTTTCTGTCGGCGGTCAAGATTGTTGATGCCTCTCAGTTCCGCACCACGCCCCTGTTGCCGGAAAATAAGTTGGGCGTGGCCCAACCGTGGCGGGCGCGCGCACAAGAGTTATATGCCTAGCGCGGGGCGTGACGTATGGTTTTGATTGACACGCGAACTCGGGCCAAACTCGTACATCGCGAAACCTCCCTCGAGTTGAACTCGGGAACATGGTGGCGGCAGCAGCAGCCTGTGTCATCGCATCCAGCGGCAGCAAGCGTCAATATGACCATCTGGACCCGTTCACCTACATGTCCGACGTAGAGTTTCAGCGTCATTTTTGCCTTTTCAAAACGTGAGTGCGCTGGCTGTGTGACGAGTTAGGCGAAGGCCGTCGTCTGCGGAGATAGGGTGGCGGGCAAATTATGCTTTCCCAGCGTAGACTGGTGTGACTAGGCTGAGGAGGAATAGTTCGTGCGATCGCTTCGGCTCTCTCCTGTTTCAAGCAAGCTCGTCCACCGCGCCCCAGCCCCAGGCCAGGTCCGGCGTCGTCATCGGAGTACTGGAGCACCTGCAAGCACCTGGGGTTCAACCCGGACCAACCAACCTTCGCAGGCGAAGTAGTCACATTATAGTGGAAGACTCAGAATGGACGCCGGGCTGCCTTCCGGTGCAACAGGTGCCGAAATCAGTTTGGCAGGTACACGGTACCGCTGCACGGCGCGGGCAGAGAGGCGAAGGAAGTTACTGCGCCAACACGGACCGCCTCGGCCGTCCGAACGACCACCTCTCCAGGCGGCAAATGATTTGGCTCACGTACTGCGTGAGCAAAAGCGTATACATATGGATGTTGAAAGAGACCGTAGACTTGTTTCCTCTATCGGAGCACGCCATCGCCGACTGGAGGAGCTACCCCCGTAAGGTCGCGAGGGACGAGCTGCTGGCGCGAGCTCCACTCGGTGGCCCCGGGAAGACAGCGCAAATTGACGAGTGCCTTCTTCGCGGCGAGCAAAAGTGAAGTGCAATCGAGGCCGCCTAATGACGGGCGACAACGTTCCCCCGAGCCGCCAAAACTACGGTGGTGTTAAAGATGGTGGCCCATGGGTCTTCGGCATGGTCTGCGCGAGCTTTAGGGGTGCTGCTACTTTTCAAGGTCGACCGACGAAAGGCGGCGACGCTAGGCGCCATTATTGCAGCCAATGTTCAACCGGGGACCATTATTCATAGTGACGAATTGGCCGCATACAACTGTATCCAAAATTCAGTGGATGCTAACGGGGCTATGCCTCGATCTGCATTGGAAGACAGTTAACCACAGCGTGCACTTTGTGGAAACCAACACGGGCGTTCACACGCAAAAATAGAAACTTATTGTCAAAAAGTGAAGCGCCACCTCGTCAGCAGTGGGTACAGAGTAGCTGCACTGATGCTGGAGTCCCACCTGGGATGAATGTGGTGGCACTCAACGGCCACGTGCGCTGCAAAGACCCTTTCTTGCGTTTGTTAGAAGCCACGGATCGCTGGGGCTACCCAGTATAAAGACTCTTTCCTGCGGTTGTTAAAAGCCATCGCTCGGCGCTAGCCAGTATGAAGGTGCGTGACAATGTAAAAGAAAATAAAGCGTAGTCTTTTTTATCCTTGCATGGGTGTTTTCCGACATTCCCGAGTGATTACACGGTAAGCGCGCGGCAAACCACTTCTGCGCTAGCCGACGCTCCCTTCGTCTCGAAGCCTTACTTTAGCGCGAGCAACGAGCGATCTGTTGAAGCCCAGTGTAAGAATCAGGCGCACACCAATCTGTGCTCGGAAATGGGAGCGCAAGCACGTAGCGAGCCGCACCCATTAAATCCAGAGGAAAGAGAAAGAGCAACGAGCGATCTGTTCTAAGCCCAGTGCGAAAACCCAAGCGCACACCAATCTGTGCTCGGAAATGCTAGCGCAAGCATGTAGCGAGCCGCGCCAATCCAATCCAGAGGAAGAAAGAGGAGGGCTAGCGGGCCCTCGTGGCATAACGCGAAACGATTGAACTACAAATTAGTCTAATATACATTCAGTGTGCCATTTGTAAACTTTAAAACACCTATACCCTACGGTAATGTGACTAATATCATTGTACTAAATGCATTTATTTGATAACTTGCTTGTGCCTCTAATGCACTCGGTGGAACGACAAACAAGTGAAAGAATGCACGACCATGCACCGACCGTATGATCACGTGAGCCCCAGTTTGTCGACCGCCCATATGGCAACGCCCAAGGGATGATGGCCACCCAGAGTGAATCTAGATAAACCAATGAAACTGGAGGTGTGCCAACGGACAAACTTCGTCTTGTTATCATTAGTTCTTTCATCTTGGGGCGTCGCCAGAGCTCGTGAAGATCCCGAGTTTCGCCAAACTCGGGGCATCCTGCATAGCACCCCTTGTCACGTGTCCGTTGTCCGGCGTATCTCCCGGCAGTAAACGGCAGTATCTCCCGTAGATGGCGTTGTGTGTCCGTATATGTATGTATACGCATATATACATATATATGTATATGTATAGTATAACGAGAAGCCGACTGCCGCTTCCGTTCCCACTTCCGGTTCCGCTTCCGGTTCCACTTCCGTTTCCACTTCTGGTTCCGCTTCCGGTTCCGGAAGCCAACTTTCGGCTTCCGCAGGCTGGACTGATATTATTTTTATTCTATGTATTGTTTTCTGTTATACACATTGTTTATTCTACACTTCATGACGTCTCAGCTGGGGAGCTCCAGTCTGAGGCTACGCTTGCACAATCACTTGTGTAATTCAATTTGCGTCTCTCATAACCTTGGTGCAGCTTACCTCCGTTAGTCAGCAAGATGTGTGGTCGGGATAGCTCCACTGTGAATATCATCACGTGAAGACCACCACATGATTTGATGTACAGTATGCAAAACAGTATGCTCAAAAACTGCCAGGTTTTGCTGCCGTTGTTGCCGCCTTTACCATCTCTCACGATAATTTCACACAAAGAAGAAAGTAGTATACGCTCATATATTCGCGGCGCCGTAGGATGCGATGAGACCATCTCCAAATTGTTCCGCGGCACACGACGGCAACATATTCACGCAGAGCCGCACAGCCAGAGAGGAGGAAAGGCTCGCCACGCGACCTCTCCTTCTCGCTCAATGAAAAGCTATATATCATACACCTTTTCATAGAATTTGGAGATGTTTTAACTCAATCTCCGAGAAATTTACGTGACGTAAGTTCGTACGAGGTCTGTCAAAGAACCACTGTGTAGCCTTTCCGTGCTGCAGTGACTACAGTATGCAGAAATTTCTCTTGGCTACGCAAACCTGCGACGCGCATCTTCAGCCGCTATGTGTGTATGCGTTGTGAGCTATTTTGACTGTATCCCCTTTCACTAGATCAAGAGCAGTCGGGTCTCTGGAGTCCCAGCGTGAATTAGAAAATCTCAATATTTGATTGATTTTTTATGAACTATAACAAGAGTGCTCGGGTGCCGCCAAACCAGTGCAACCCCCGGCGCATCTAAGCGTCAATCGTTCTAAAATATTTGCCACAGCCAACGGCATCCTTCTCACGCATTTCAAGTCGGCGGGGCTATGTAAACGTTAGCCTCCTATGTCATAACGACGGCATGGCTCAACACAGCGATCACTGCGGTTGATAAATCAGCATGGAATGTGTAAGCTTTGTGAATAGGCATTGCCTCTACGCCCCTATAGAGCTCCTGCTTTGCCCAGGGGGCGCTGCAAAAGTGGTGCTAAAGAGCGCCCTCTGCCCTGGACTGGGTAGTATCAAGCTAGGGCGTCTGCTTTGGAGAGCACGTTTACAATATTGACCCGCCACTTTCGCTTGTGTTGTGCCACTCCCTGAAGCGAATATCGGGCGTCGAAAATATTTTCAGGGGTGGTATGCTGCGTAAAGGCAAGAAATTATGCAACGTCGAGTACGTGTACGCCGTTCAAGAAATAAGTAGCGAAGTTTCAGCTTGGTGTCAATCGCAAGTGAAGCGAGTCGCGTACGAAGTTCAACTTCAGGTAAGGTTTGCACGCTGCTAGATTCAGGTGCACAAACACGAAGACATACTTCCAATAAATGAATTCACAGCAGACTAGCAGCACAATAAGCAGACATCATGTGTACGGAGCTGCTCGAGCGCACGACGGTAGGCGCCGCGCAGGCAGCGGGCTTTCAGCATGCCGCGAAACTGCGGGCCTCCTGCAATGTTTGTTGACTCCATGCCGCTAAACAAGTAGTCATGTCTGCGCCGTAGTAGCGACCATCTTTCCCTTTAGCAACTGATAAATAACTGATGCAATGCATATGAGCTCGTGCGCTGCTCGCTTGATGTAGCTTTTATTGACAGCGCTCCAGCATCGTTGTGCTGTAATCAATACTGCCTTGCTGAACTGCCTCAACGTACTGACTTGAGGTCAAGGATGAGCGCATTTAACTCTTAAACCTGTGCTGCTCGTAGTGGGTTAGTGGAGCTATCCAGCGCACCCGATGCTCCGTGGCGTGAGGCCTTGAAGGAAAACGGTAGAATCTGATGTTGGGATTCAGGCCTTCTTGCTCGTGGCAGCTCAAGACGCAGCAGTAACGACAATGATGCTTTTTCGAGGCTGAGCTAGGTCAGTCGGTCGGATCGGCGTCGCCAATTCCTTCTGCTTCCAGCATTACGTTCCACGGCAGATGGAGCGTCTGTTTTTGTAAAACTAGGCTACGGCCAGCTCGCAGCGTGCACGGTCTCTGACAAGCGACGAGCCTTTTCGCTCTCACAACAGGGAAGAAAAAATACGAATCGAGGCAAAACTCAGGCTAGAAACGTGCTTCGCCTCAGCCAGGGCTCACTACTACCCAACCTGGTATTACCGAGCCAACGTTTCTTGCCGCCAACAGGGGCCGCTACTATACCTCAAACTCCAGCACAAGATGCCTAAAAGCATTCATATAAAAAGCGGGTCGCATAGAAAGAATCCGACTGTTATTTATGAGAGCACAATGTCCGTAAAACGGGTGATTGCATCGTAGAGGGCCGGACGAACAAGACCGAACCAAAAAAGAAAATTGGTTTTCATCTATTTTTCGAGAACGAAAAATTGCTTGCTCTTCCGTACTCGAGAGTAGATGTAAGCATGGAATGGCTACGGGCAAAGCGTATTGTTTGGAGATGATACTAGTGAGGACAGCCAGTCCTCTACGTCGTGGTCTTCGGTGCCGCCGAATGGAACAGGGACGCGCTGCCTTGGAACGCCGGAACAGATGATAGCCGTGGGTGGCGTAGCTTCGGGCGGCGCCATGTCGTCAGGCATAGCTCAGTTCGGGTACGGAGTTCCAGGGTGACGACTGAAACCAGCACACTCCACCAAATGCAAGCAGACGTTCAGGTCAGGGCGTGATTTATCTGAATAATTAGGCGACACGAAAGCGGTCCGATCAACGGCAAAGCAGAGCGAGCACCACCAATACTCTTCCTCCTCGTCATTTGCTTGCGTCCGTGTTTGTCGCTACACTAGCCACAATCTTAAAATGGGTGTAGTGCATGTTCGCAAGGGCACAACCCACCACACCGCAGCACGCCATAATGTGCACTGGTCCATATGGACGCTGCCCAGCTAGAATAAAACCGGCTGAAAACAGTACGACAGGCCGCGAAAAACGCCAGGGATACAAGGAGCACTGCCCCGCTCGAAGAAGTACCTGAAGGAGACGTGGCGCCATCTCTCGAGGCGATGCAAAACCCTCGCCACGGAACCATGGCCTCCCAGATTTGCCTGCGCCGCCTATCCAGCCGGCTCGCGCAATCCGCCTTTTTCACGGCCCGACGGCGCATGCGCCCTGCCCTGCCGGATTAGTCGCGAAACGTTTTGGAAGGGTCCCGCGCGCGGCCGTGCGGCCCCATCTCAGGGAAACGTCCCCCGAAAAAAAAAAAGCGCTCGGACGCGCTCTACTGACAAGTCGTGCCGTGTACCGCGTTGAAACTCCACTGGTAGCTCGACGTCAGTGCAGTACTGAAAGTGTGCGTAGCGTGACTGGCTTTAGTACTGCGACGGGCTTTCTTGTCGACGGCACCGATAAAATCACCGTGCCTATACCATCGTTCGACCGAAACCCGCGCAATAGGCCGTCGAACCGATAACGCGATAGCTGCAACGCCTTCGTTGGTATATATAAATAATCGCGCTCAAAGTGAGTCAAAACATGCCTACGAAGTTGAAAGGTTGAAATGCGCAAGGCTTCGACCCTCTCAAGCCGTGCACATGAAGTTTGAGCCAATGTTGATTTCAGCGAAGCTTAGGCCTGGCTCCGTCGAGTTCGTGCACCCGCTACCGGCGGACCTGTACTGAAAAGTAAGCAAGTTAGGACGAAGGAAACTGTTTTTATAGTTCAGTTCTGCGATGGCATCCGCGTTTTTGCGGGAGAACAACACGGCCTTTAAATGATCGCTTATGTGAGCACATTTTTCTCTAATAATGCTTTATGGCACACGCAAACTAAGTATGATGAAGTTAAAGAAAAGCGAGAATCAGTAATAAATTAACAGCCCGATATTTCTAACTGGATCACAACCGCCGTTGAGTAGCTAAGGCGCTCATACTGACTCGTCTCACGGTGGAATAACGCGGCTCATATGAGCAGATATGTGTGTTTTATTCGACGTTTTGACAATTTTTTTTTTCATATCAGCGATGCACCTTTTCCCAATTTTTGACGCTAACAACGATCTGTGGCTGTAGATGTCGATGTAAACAAGCGCACCGCTTTGCTAAATCCGACGCGGAAGGCTGCGCGCTTGAATACTTCTTATTTATGCAAAATGTCTAAAGAATGTGCAAAAAGAATTGAAAGAAAAGCGAGGTGCAAGCGCAGGAGTCAGCGACAACAAACTCCAAAGCAGCCGCGCCGGCAGAGGGTACTCAGCGTACCTTTATAGGCGCTATCATATCACAAAACAGCGCTATCACGCCTGCTCACCCTATATATATAAATAGTTGGCGAGTGCTACATGGCTTCCAGGAACGACATGCTGCCCCGCAGAAGCCATTAATAATTATTCGCGATCCACGAAATGCACAACCGATGCGCACTCAACAAGGGCGCAGGTTCACAAATCAACCGGCGAAAGCCCCGGCACCCTACCAAAACGTTTCCTGTGGCGTGCGGCAGAGGGCAGCACAGGAAATGAAAAAGGCGGATTCCCAGAGGCCATGGCGTAACTCACGAACCGCTGGCGTTCAGAAGAGCGCAGGCAACCCTGTTTCAGCGCCAAAAGATCACAATGATGTGTATGGTGCCCTGTAACTGCCTTGTAAATGAAAAAAATTTAAAGAAAAAAAAATTGTAAATGAAAAAAAAAATAGGGGCAGCTTAATACTAAGTAGTGCGAAGACTAGGCAAACAGCGAAGCTGGTGGCCCTTCTCTAGCTTTAACTTTGCTTTTCTTTGCTTAACTTGGTTTCGCTTGACTGGTTCCTAGCCTTGTATTTGCTTTCCTATGCTTAAGTTGGGTTGGCTTGGCTGGTTATCAGCCAAACTTAGCCGACCTCGAGTATCGGGACGATACTCGGGGTCGTGACTTGGGGTCGATAGACGAGTATATATACTCGCGATCGGCCCGCAGTCTTTTAAAGGCCACTTTATAGTCAGACGTAGCATTGACGCGCGAGCGCGGTCGGCACGGGGATGCCACGCCAGCGAAAGCGCAGCACTCTATAGTACGGCGCGAGGCGTGGCCGACGGATCCCTGTAATCCGACCCCTCTATTGACCCTTTACGCGGAGCAGTTTGTTTTAGAGAAACGAGATTGCGCTTACGACGGCGCGCCATACCTCTGCTCAGCGACCGCGCACGAATACGAAACCATTACCACTTCTACCTTGCTTCTGTGCGATCAGCTGTCGGAAATGCTACTGAGTTTTCGCTAACGCACTGTGCTCTATTCACTCTGGTTTGAATCCTGTGGATTGAAGACGTATGCAGCAGTTGGCTGCAAAAATAGTGACTGGCATATTAAGGAATGTAATGAATAAGTAGGGCCAAGTTCGCGGACCGCTGCTGCAATTGTCCGTACATGTTTCCGGCACTTCGAGATGTACGGCTCTCCTCGAGGATACACAAATTTGCTCATACGCCTGCGTTGTATTGCTAACCTTCAAAGAAAGGGCTTCAACCCCAGCACGTCGGCAAGAGTGAGTACTGTTCTTTAAACAATGATAACGGGAGTAGCGCCGCCCCCTGTCATAGTAGGTTTCGCGCACAGTATTTACACACATCTACCCCAACCAGCACGGAAACTTAGATCCACTCTTTCGCCAACGTGTCAAGAATAAGTGAATGGGCGCACACTTGAATATATGCGCATTATATACGCACAGTAAGTGACGATACTAAATCAATAGCGCACGAATGGTCGAAGCTGAATGTTTCGAGAAGGTCCACAAGAGTCAGCGAGGTACTCGCGATAATACGCATTTGCTACAAGGTATTGCAATGTGCAGAACAGCTACGTTTCAAGCCTTGTGCGCAGCAAGAACAAATCTATCGGAACTGAGCACACCCGCGAGCGATTAGGCAGAAAATAATCAGATAGTGGCCGCACCGAGGAACTTCACTGTGTCAGAAACTGACAAGCCGCTGTTTCTAAATTTTGCCAAATATCTCCCAAAACAGAGGATTTCTAAGCCGCGCCGGCGTGACACACTTCCATTACAAACAAGGAGGCAACGGAGGCCGTTGAGGCAAGCAATGGACGCGTCACCACGTGATCAAACATGGCAGCGCCCACAGGATCACCGTGAAAAGGGTCAATAGTACAACGCGTGCGCCGTGCCGCCCCGCTAGACGCATGCTCATTTTGTACGAAACTAGGAGTTTCAAGATGATACGAACCTGCGAACTCGCTGCACGTGCCGCCACCAGTATCCATCAGCCCATCTTGCCGGACGAGACGCGGATGCGGTCCATTCTGGGTGACGAGGCCGGCGCGAAATGCAGCATGCCGCATCTCGACGCCGGCTGCAGCCGGGGCAAGCCGACGCACACCGGATACTTCGGCCGCGCCTGGCGCTCTGGAGAGGGTAACATGTGAGAGGGTGGTAACCTCGCCGAGCAATGACGTCACGTGCGTCGCCTAGCAACGCCTCGCACCAGCTTTGTGAGGCGTTGCTAGGCAACGCGCGGTGACGTCATCGCCAGGCGCAGGTTTTTGTTCGCATTACGAGGCCTAACCAAGAGTTTAACAGTTACGCTATTAAAATTCAGCGTACTAAAAGTTACAGCTGGAGTGATATTGTGAACAATCGCCAGGAAGAACTCGGACGCAATATTTTTTTAACTTTGGCCAGTAATTAGCGTATGTAATGCGGTCCTGTACAATGGATTGGAGGCCAGAGACCACATTCTCCTAACTTTTGACTGGTTGCCCGGATTATCTCGTTTTGTTCTCGCAAGGATGCCCGGCTGTTCTCGTTTGAGTGTCCGGATAACTGCTCTGGCTTTTGGCTCAAGGCCAGTTGAAGGTCGCCGATAACGGGAGCTAAAATTATTCCATACTTTTAAAAAAGAGAGAGACTGGCTAACGCTCACTAAGACCTAGCATGGGTATACCACATACTCGAAAAATGAACTATATAAAACAAACACATCTACAACCCAGCACCTACCACTGCTTCGGGCGCTCGGGCAGTCTGCAGCCAGTCGCTTGGCCACGCGACACGTGTGTTTCAATAAACTGTTATTAGTGACAAAAACTATTTTATTCTTGGGCGGAAACCTCGTCCACGAAACAAAGTAGTAGCGCAATATATCAACTAACAACAATTTGAGCTCTTGTCAAAGTAAACAGCACATATTATTTCGCAACAGAAGGGTACATACGCTGTTAGGATCGTCTTACATTTCGTAACTACTCATTGTGGCTAAGCGACAGCGTAGGATTACAATGACAATTCTGCCGCAAGGTGACATTCGTGAAACAAATTTTCAGAAATAAAGACCTAATTTCCGAGGCTTGCTTGTAGGCTCAAACACGCAGGCACACATCACGCTGGTTGCTCCACCCGCCTCCACGCCCCCAGAAACTCCGGAAATGTCGGCTTCACTTCAATACATCCCACACAATGGTTTCCCACTTAGACGAAGCCAGGTCATACTTTAAAGAATGCTCGAGCGCTATAGAACAACCACCTCAAACTGCCGCCGGGCGTATACCTGGCATACAACACGGAGCGCTCGCTCATGCCAGTATGCTGAGCCCATGGATGGCGCCACTGCTTACGCAATATGGCGTAGCCCTTAAAAAAGGTCTCTGACCCTTTTTACGGCGGTCCCGTTGGCGCCTCCGTGTTTAATCACGTGGTGATGCATCCATTGCTTGCCTCAGCTGCCTCCGTTACATCCGTGTTTACAACGAATGCGCATGTCGTCCGTGTGGCTATGCAAACCTCTGTTTCAGTGGGTATCGTCGACGGCGACTGGGCGGACGCCATGTACCCTTGGCCACAGCTTCAGAGGACATGTAAGCATTTTCGTAGCTCATTACGACTTGTCGAAACGGCGCGAACAGCGTATATGGCGCTTGTAATAAAACGGGGCGGGAAATGTATTCCAAGCTGTCGAACCTTGCCGCTTATGAATTAAATCTTGACGAGTGCTTTGCTTTCCGTTCTGTATATGGCAAACACTTTATAACAGCGCCTTGTCACGTATCTGACTTAGTAACGTTCTTTGGTGCGGTCATTGTCAGATTGTTTCTTTTGCCTAAATGTTTGTGAGTGTGCTCAGTTGTGGTAGGTTTATTCTTGCCGCGCACAAGGCTCGGAAGGTTGATATTCTTTTTTTTTGTAATAGCTTGTAGCAAAGACGTTTTATTGTTAGTCACTCGCTTACCCCGTGGGCCATCACAAAAGGTCGGGCTTTGACATTCGTTCGCTCTATATGTAGCCCATTACCCATGCTTCAGGGCATTGAAGAAAAAGTGCGCCCATAGACATATTTTTAATACATGGGTGTTAGAATGGGCGTACGTACTAAGACAGGAAGCGGCAGCACTCACTCTTGCCGAAGTTGATGACCTTTGTTTGGAGGTTAGCCATACAATGCTGACAGATGAGTGAATTTTTTTTCAATCCTCGATGAAAGCCGTGCAACCCGAAGGCCCGGCAACTCAGGTAGTCCTTATGAAGCAGCGGTCCGTGGATCAGTCACGAAGATTCAATCTATTTCTTAATATGCCAGTCACTATTTTTGCTGCCAATAACTGCACACATCTTCCCTCTACCGTTCCACACTTTGCAGTATGAATGGAGCACAGTGCGTTAGCGAACACTCAGTTCCATTTCCGACAGCAGCACAGTAGCAGGGCCGAAGCGGTAATGGTTTTGTATTAGTAGAGTGTAGTAGACAATGGTCGAGTGGGCCGAACGTTGCTCTCCCGCTGAGGCGCCGCGGTGTGGAAAAATTGTGCGAGGGCGCTGCGGGCGAACTGAATTGGGGCGGAGGCGCACTCCGCCGCATATTCAACGTATTTGCGCTGCGGGCGCCGAGGCCGATTACACATAGTACGCTCTTCAAATAGTGCGTTATTTCAACCGCAAATTTATGTTTACACCATTTTGCCAAACAAATATACTTAAGGCATGTCTTCAACGCGATGTCTTCAATTTTGCTGTCGTTGTCAAGCGCGTCGTCTGCTAGCGAGCGCGCATTAGCTACACGGACGCTGGCGGACGCCCAGTTTTCCTCGCAGAACGCCTGTGCAGTACATTTTTTTTAATGTTTTAGTTACTTTTTGCGCCCATGACTCTTCACGGTCGGTACCAAATGGAGGCAGCGCTGTCCAGCTCCGACTCGACGGACCAGCTCAACCTGTTCAACCGAGCGAGAAGGGCAGCTAAGGCCGCTGGACTCCTGGGCTGAGGGGACCACCCACTGCAGAGCGGAGGAGCTACCTACGCTCGCGTGGTCTTTTGATTAAAGTTTATTCTCTTTCTCTCTCTCTCGGTACCAAATGTAGTTTTAGCCAGGTGAACTGCTGTTTTTACCACTGTCTTCAAAAAGTAACTGGTAGTTCTGCAACATGAAGGCTACGTTAGAAAATTTTAGAATTGAAGTTCTGTCACTTTACGCGCGCTTCTTCTTGGTGGATATTGATCAAGGACAATGATCTAAGAAAACAATATTAGAGTGAAATAAACCAGGTTTATTAACTGCGTGGCGCGAAGAATGACCAATGCATTTCTTGGTAATTAAATCAAAGGGTACATAGACATATATATGCACGATATATATGTAAGCGAAAAGATTACAAATATTGTAAATGCACTTATTCAAAAAGTTAGAAATCCCGACCGGAATAAGCGGACGGGTTTGCAGTAACACACACACGTTTTAGTGAATACTGCACATAGAACTCTCCTTCGCAGAAATAATATCAATAGCAGGCAAAACCATATTATATATATATATATATATATATATCTATATATATATATATATATATATACCTGAAAGTGTTATTGATATGCTGTACGACGCCGAATAGTTGTTTCCGTTCGACTGAAACGCATAGCAGTATTATTGCAGTCTCAAAGGTGAGTGACCGATGCAAGTGTGGACTGTTATACCGAATGTTTGTGCTGCCGGAGAGCCGTGGCTGTTGCGTAGAGGCGCAGTTCCTGAGAGAATTAACGCACGGGTGTTAAAAAGTCCTGCTTAACAAGTTCCTGGCTCTCATTCAATATAAACGCCCCATCAAGGGCAGCCTCTAAATCTGCTAACTTGATTCAGACAAGGGACTTTTTTTACAGTCTCACTGTGTTTGCAACCCATTAGAGCTGGGTGCCCCATGTGGTACCACACTTGTCTTCAACGAACGCAACAGATCTGCACATATCTCTACGTGTATGTGAGACATGTCGTTCCTTTAATTGTTTCATTATGGTCGGTAGGATAGTGCACTGGATAACTGAAAACAGCCGTTTATAATATACAAGCTGCTGAGTTGAGCGGTCATACATTTGGGAGCGGCATTACATTTACTTATGAAATATAGGATAAACGTAACATGTTTTGCTCGGAAATCAGACTCAAGAATAATTTATTTTGTTTACAACCCTAGAAAAAGGCGAAGAACACAGCCACCTGCTTTTTTGTTTGTTTTAATTTAAACAAATTCTTCGGTTTTACGTGGCAAAAGCACGATATGATTATGAGGCGCCAGATTTAGTTTTCACCACCTGGGGTTCTTTAACGTGCACCTAATTCGAAGTCCACGAGTCTTTTTCCATTTCGTTCCCATCGAATTCCGCGACGTGGATTGAACCCGCGAGCCCCAGTTTAGCAGCGCAACGCCGTATCCACGATATAGCCACTAATTAGGCTGCCGCGCAGGCTTTCTTTCTTTTCCTTCCTTTTTTGTTTTTTGAAGTATCGACTGGAAAAAAAATTCTATGTACGGCTTACGGCCAAAAGATTAGCATATAGAATGAACTAAAACCGTTTTCGGCGCTCGAGTTTCGACCGTAATAAATGACCTCGTATCAATTACGCGGCGTTCTGTTACGCGAGGAAGGTGGAAACTTGAATGGAATGTTGCGCTGCAGTTTACTCTTTTTTTATCTATAACAATGATTCCTGTTTGTTAATCTGCATACAAGGCGCCGGATGGGTCAGATATGCTTTACTTGTTTGAAGCGGCAAGCAGGAAGGTTACATATGTTTATTCGTCTGCGTTTCGCAAGACCTACTGATGGAAAACTATACGCAACAATACACACGAGAGATACATTCTGCTTGAAGAACGAGAAAAATATCTGTTCTCCAATGGGAACCGTACAATAACATTGTAGAATGAAAGCCGACACTGCGGCCGCAGTGCAAGCGCAATCACCGAGCGGCATTAAAAATTACATAAAATAAAGAAGAGAAAGAAAGGAATTTATTCTTAAGGCATAAATACATGTCATATGCAATTATGGACACCATTTCAGCGGTTAGAACGCAAATACCAGTGCGCGAAGTAGTACGAATGACTCTGCCGAGCAGTATATCGCCAGCAGTTTCAAACGGCGCGATCTTGATGCGGCCCAATTCACTTCGATCGCAGCGCCGCCACAGTATTTTTCCACGCTGGCGCCTGACAGCAAAGCATGCGCCACCCCAGCCGCTCGTCCCACTCAACCGTATTCTAGTACACTCTAGTATTAGTGCGCTTTCGCTGAACGAACTTGCGGCACTTAAATCCCCTTGACATCAAAGGGCTTTAGCAGCGCTCCGCCGAAACCGCCATCTCGTTTCTCTACCGCAAACTGATCGGCGATAAGGGTCAATACGAAGTGAAGGCTAACTCGAAGGAGCGCGGTATCGAGGAGCATAATTGAGCGCCAGGGAGCCTACATGCAAAAACGGCGTTGCATGTAGGCTCCCTATTGAGCGCACTCACGTGGCGGCACGTAGTGAGCATCGCGTGAAACATAACTGCGTCGACGTGCCCTCCGAGACTAACAGCACGGTGTTGGCATGGTGGAAATCTCGGAGGTAACTGTGGCCATTATACATCAGCAAGAGATGCCGCTGCCTTGCACAGTGCATGCGAACACGTCACTGTGGCCCCCACGGCTCCCTTAGAGCGAGTCTGTGTAGATATCTCCGCTAGGTTTGAATCGTGTATTCGGAAACACACAATTACGTGCCTATACCACCTTCGGGAAAGAAAAGGTTTCATATTGGTATGTTAGACTTTTTCATGCTTAAGTATATTGTGCATTTGGTCGGCCATGCTCTCTAAAACTAGTTCGCGGTTGTTATTGCATTGCACTTGCTTCTGAGAAATGCTTTAGTTATGGAAAGAAGTGACAAAAAGTAGTTACGCACTTTCTCACATGATCGTGCCAAAACATTCGCGATTCCACATCACCCCGTTCTTGAAGTTTTACCAACTACCCTGCCTTCAAACGATTTGAAAAGAAATGATACACGGTGTTGTATAACTGTCACTGCTGAGTTGCATCTCGGACGCCAAAGAAAACAGAAAAAGAAGGCTATTAGTGCAACTGAATGAGGTGGCTGTGAAAATATATTGACTATAGCCACGCCAAAATACACTTCACTACTAATAGTGAAGCCAAATCACGTTTCTGTAGTGTTTCTTTTTTTTTCACAGTGACCACTATTTTTACGTTGCGGTCATCATGTGCAAAAGCAACTACTTCAGCCCCTCATTCATTGCAGCTTAATCAAGAGGCCTTCTCCAAACCGATTTCGCTACATAGAGATAATGGCTTGCAGCGGTCATGTATTTTCTTTTTCTATTGAAGAAAACCGTGAAACAGGGGCTACTCTGATTTAATTGTGCATTCAAACTTGCGTCACAATTTTTTCCAGACTAACTCTGCTCCCTCTTCTACAGCGATTGGGCTTAGGGGGCACCGAAATGAGGCAACAAAGTGAAAGTGAAATATCCGAAAAGGGTTTATGAGCTCCAGTGCGTGAAAAGTTTTGCGTTTCAGGATTCGAATTGTAAAAAAAAACCTAAAGCCGCATTTAATTTTTACGAGTGATCGCAAGGTTGTATTGCATTTGGCAGGTTTTGCGTGCATGCCCCCGAGCCTCTGGAAGCCGCCCCTTGCCTGAATTGTTCCAGTCGCATGTTAAACATGTTATGCCGTCTTACATTATTCGACGCAACTGCCACTTACCGAGCGAGGCCTTCCTGTTGCAGGGGACTTAATCAGGCTGATACTTATGGTAAGATAACAGCTTTTGAATTCATTCCTATTTGAAAGAATATGTGTCCGTATACTTGATCTACATCGGGATTGCGCCCACGTATTCCTACAACGTTTGGTCGCCGTCCCCTTCTGATGTAGCATCTCAGCCGCTTATATTTCAATGAAATTGTTCGAGTGGCCGTGATTGAAGATATAGTAATCGGTGAATTTACCACAGGGTGTTTCGTGCACACCCTCTTCCAGTAAGTTGCGGGTAATTCAAGCCCACTCTGATTTCTTATCTTGCCTAATGAAACTGAGTATAGGCGACTTGGCCAAAATATTTTACAGAAACTTTTCATCATCATCAGCCTATATTTATGTCCACTGCAGGACGAAGGCCTCTCCCTGCGATCTCCAAGTATGCCCCTGTCTTGCGCTAGCTGATTCCAACTTGCGCCTGCAAATTTCCTAACTTCATCAACCTACCTAGTTTTCTGCCGTCCTCGACTGGATTTGCCTTCTCTTGGTATCCATTCTGTAACTCTAATGGTCCATCGGTTATCTATCCTACTTGTCATAACTTTTCAAGTTGTCAATCTTCCTCAAATAATTACGACACTCACCTTGGCGTACTCAGGCAGACAGGTGTTCCTGCTTCTCGTAATCTAGAGCCTTCAGTTTGACGTCAATGCCAATATGATTAGCGAGCATCCTGATGAAGATGCAGGGCTCTGTCGTCTCAACCGCGTACAGTTCGATCGTCATTGCCCTCCTCGACTTTTCGTCAATGCCACCGGCTCGCAAGAAGTCGTGGAGGTCTTCGGTAGGTCGTGTAATCGGCAAAACTTTCTAATATGCCGTAACGCGAGCGTAGACGATATCGCCGCCTGGAATGTAATACCTGGAAAAGTACACGGAACCTGTGGAATAATCTGGCGGAGAGAGTGGCGAGAGGAGGGCTGACTTCCGTTGAGGGAGGCCGGCGCCCGTTGTCGGCCGGATGACGCCGCCGTTGATTCGAGCCTGTTTGACCTCCTCTCCATTCAGTGTAGCAGACCAACAATTCATTTTTATAAAGGGAGGCGCGCATTCATACATTCGGGGATAGGTCATATCCTGAAGCGCGCTTCGTACATGTGGGGCAACATCTGTGCTTAAGCTACAGGTTTTTATGTCTATATGTATGAAATGTTTCTTGTTTTTTTTTTCTTTTCAACAACATATAGTGTCATTCCGATGAATACACCATGGGTTTAACGTTTATTGTGCTCATTTTATTGGCAAACTTCTCTGATAATTGGAAAGCGTGTTGTGTCGACTACGGCAGCACACGTAAGCATTGATAAATGACGTCGCTAAAGCTAAGAACACGCACTTGCCCCTTAACGTATTATTAGTCTTGCCAAGGTTAACAGATACGTTGATGAAGAATCAGATCACGTACAGTGCGGAGTATATTGAATGTTTGCAGTGTTCTTTGAACAAGAACTACCGGCTTTTGAACAACTACATCCGTCTTTCGTATCAGCCTTGCGTGTACGTGTGTGACATTAAACTGGGTGCCTGACAGCATTCGTAGATGGCAGCTCTAGCATATGGTACCTAAACGTGACAAAGCTCGACGCCACGAATACCTAACGTCACCCAGTTGGGATGTTGAAACAACATTGTATTGACTCATAACATTTGCTATCTTAACGTGTTGAATACTTTCGTTAATTATTGCAGCTTTCCCAAACTTACACCTTAAGCGTAGGTATTCATATAATGATCACTATAAATTTATAAAAATAAATTTAATCGGGATTATACTAGCGTGGCTCTAGATCTTTAAGTTTGTGAAGTACGAATCAAAGTATCCTGTTAGTCAAAAGAAATCATCCAGAATTCTCCGATTACGAAAGCGTCTCACAAGACAGCAACTTGGAACCACTTCGGTTCATTATCTTCATCTATCATATAGTTAACGTTGGACCTCACGCTTAAGTCGTAATCTATGCTGATGACACGACGGTCACTGCTGTGTCTTGCAAAAAAGAATTAAGTGTCTGCGTTCACGTTTTTTTTCTTTTTTACTTCATCTCGAATTTCTTTATCAAAACTAGAAAAAATGACAGACAATGGAAGGAAAAAGAAGGCTGATAAAAACTGCTGCATTTAAAAATCAGGAAGATACTGCTTTGAACGTGTTGGTATATGTAATTTATGACGGAAGGCTTCGCGCACCAACTAGGGGCAAAAGAAGTCAAGAGACAGACACAAGCGCAAAATTTCAACTCTATTATTAATATTAGCATTCTTCAGGTACTTCAAAAAATTTCCAGTATCCATCCATCCGTCCGTCTCTTGGTATGTTTAATCATTTTCACGCCAACTAAGATCACTACGTAGTCCAGGATCCAAAATATTAGAACACTAAACTTCTGTGCTAACGGAACGGGCTTCGAAACGAATCGTCGGACACACTTGGTCTATTGGGTAGGTCACACTGAGTATTTACCACTCTTCAGTAAACCTTTTTCAAGCCAACTTGTGTGACTGGGCATGTGCGACTCCTAAATGGCCCTCTTCGACTCCAACATGGCTCACTGAAAGTGCCCCTATTCAATAAATCTAATTGACGCCAACTTTGGTCACTGGGTTTGCATGCCGCTGTAAGTATTAGACACTTTACAATTAGCTTAAATGGGTTCAAAATTTAGCTTTTTGGTGCATCTAACCTTTTGGAGGAGCACTAACCGACAGGACAAAGAAAGTCAACACATGTTTCAAACGTTCGAAAGCCGCCGTGCGGGAACCCATAAACTTCCAGTTGGTAATCGGCGCTTCTGTTGAATCCCGTTTTTAGTGCTGTTTGCTTTTGAACTCTTCAACGAAACATTTGGACACCGACTTCGGTCACTGGGTAGGTGGCACTGAGTATGTGCCGCTAAATATGTGAAATTCTTCAATGACATAAAAAAATAACATTCCCCATTTGTTCGGTGTAGGGCGGTATCGAACCCGCGTCATAGAGATTCAGGCAATCTTGTCTCAATATAATTTACACTCATGCCAAGCGCGGAATTCGCGGCGGTGCCGTTAGATGACGTAGCATGTCCTGAAGGAATTGCAAGCGACGAACCGTGTTCAATTAATGACGTGTTTTGGGGCGGCAATATGGTGTATCGCTACATTGTTTCAATGCTAATCGCATTAACATCCAAATTCATCGTGAGATGTATTCTACCGAGAGTTTTCTACAGTAACGTCATATCATGTGTTTTCTAATGTACGTCTTATCATGTGTGCATATAAGCCTCACCCAGCCCGCCAATACAACTCCGTGTAAAGTTTGCGTTTGTGTCTTGGTGTATTTTGGTCTCCTACTTTGAGCGCAAAGCCTCTCCTCTAGAGTAATAAAACCATACCCCTGCAAGCGATCGCCAAACATCACCTACGGCATGTTAAGTTTACTTTCATTGTCCATATGCTCACGTGCGCAAACATGTCCCAGGAATATTGCGATTTCCTGGAATTAATCTTAATAGCAACAGCCAGTGAGATATATTTTTATAATTATAATTTTTTGAAGCGCTAGTGCATAAAACTTGAAACTGAAGCTACCTTACCAAAAAATGAGCGTGCAGGTTTATAGAACGCGTTTATTCTCACACAACGGTGTGACATTAGTGCCACCGAAATCTATTTCAAACCGGCGCAAAGGGTCCCCAAGGCGGAGATTCCTTGCCGGTTCACTTCTTCGAAGTACGGCAGTTCCACCTTCAGGCGATCGTAGTAGGCCTTCAGTTTTGGGTACTTTTCAGCATCCAGGAAAGGCACCTGCGAATGAAAGGACGCATCAGCATAACTTTCCTGGATGTAACGCATTGCCCCAACCGGAACTAAATACAAGACTTCGGTGCCACAGGTCAGATAAAGAACTGATTTATCTGATTTTAAGAACTAGCAATCGTCGGTTACTTCATGCACTTTCCTCTATCTATCTATCTATCTATCTATCTATCTATCTATCTATCTATCTATCTATCTATCTATCTATGTAGACAGAGTGAAAAGAGCACTGGGAACCGCTCTTTTCACTCCGCCTCTATCATCGTCCCTTCCTTGCTACTTTTTCACGCTGTTACATAAGGCACTACTTGTATTCATAACTTATCCCTACATCAACCGAAAAAAAAAACAACGTATTGTTCTCCTAAGAATATTGTCGGGTGCGAATGAAGAGAAGTGTTTTGGCAAGGTGTGTCGGCACAGTCTAGAAAATATTTCAACGTTGAAGAAGTGTTGTAAGTATTGTCTCATTCAGCCGCCAAGTTTATGGCTCAACCGAGTATAACCCATTTCCTTCCTCTGCGCAGGACGTAACGCACCAGCGTTACGTCCTGCGCATTGAGACGTGCGCATTGAGACTGTTTGAGACTGCACTAAGTACTTGCTTAATGAATTTCGCTGCCCACAACAATGTTTATATCGTTATGCATATTCAATCAGTGGTGCATTACACCATGTGTGTGTGTACCATATAAAATACTGACTGTGTGTACCCCGAAAGATTCGGTGATAATGCTTTTTTTTCCACGAATAATCAGACTGTAATGCTTAGCTTATCGAATTGCGTTTAACAAAAGTTTTTATTCAACGACACAAAGCATTGTAGGATGGGCCGCTTCTTCAAACAACGAATTCGATTCATAAAGCAAAAGTTTTGTTAAGATTCGTGCTATTATGGACATTGACTTTGGCAATACGACTGATTAGCTGAAGCGAGTGTTGTGTTCCGTGGTTTTTAGGCAAGTTTACCACAAGGATAACACATTTCTCTGACTTTTTTTCTACGATTCAGACATATGGAAAGAATAACTTGTTCGAAAACCTTCAAGTGATCTATCCTCTAGCTTATCGGTAGATAAGACGTTGGACAATGGACTATAAGGCCATTCAAAATTGGCGGCACCCGAAAAAAGAGCGTGCTGATGACAACAAAGCCGACGCGATGCAATATGAAGAAATTGCAGATAAAAGCAAAGGAAAGACACAGAGGTCAGCCAGAGGATATATCCGGTTGGCTACACTGTAGCGGAGCAGGGGAAAAATGGTGTGAAAAACTCAAAGCAAAGATAAAAGAAAGCAAACGAAGACAAGAATGAACACAGTCACACCGTCTTGAAGGTGCCACATATAGTCGTAAGCAATATCAATGCCCTACTCAGAATAAAACCTCACACAGTGCACAGTTACACTTTCCGCACAGTGCGGTGTGTTTTAAGAAATGCAGCAGCGCCTTTGTAGTGGTTCGCGTTGTTGTTCGTGTAGGCCAGTGCCCAATAATTGTTTTTTTTTGTGAATGGGCGCTAGTACAGTTTGTATAGCTTGGTTTAGAGCGCTGCTTCTTCCCCATTCAATGCAGGGCACTCGAAGAGAAATACGCCCAAAATTCAGAAGCGGGCTATGGCCTATACAAATCGTTGAAAAGTAGGCCGTTTGAATAGTGATTCCAAGCCAGAGGTGGATAAGAAGGCTGGGGTCACGTCGTGAGAGGTCGGACAGAAGGCGAAGTTGTAAATTAGGGTCCAGAGGTATGAAAGCGCTTGCTTGCAAATTCGGATGTATGCCACTTATTACATGTTAGCTGGCGTGCAAACGTGCGA
Source organism: Dermacentor silvarum (assembly GCF_013339745.2). Classification (NCBI taxonomy): domain Eukaryota; kingdom Metazoa; phylum Arthropoda; class Arachnida; order Ixodida; family Ixodidae; genus Dermacentor; species Dermacentor silvarum. The sequence continues at coordinate 128,748,054 of NC_051156.1, read as the reverse complement.
AGTTGACGCCATCGTAGGCAAGATTTAGCATAGCGTTACCGTCTTACCGTTATCGATACTAGCCGCCACGATTGTCAATGCCCGGAGTTTACCGGGCTCCGGTAAGCTTACCGGTACGACTCCAACCGGTTACCATGATTGCGCAACAGCATGGAAGCGCCCAGGATACCTGCTTCGGCACGAATGTGTCGGTTTTATTGCGCTTCGTCGTCACAGCAAGAAAGTAAATGGTGAGAAGAAGGTATAAGCAGTGTTTCCTTTTAGCCGTTACTGAAAACAGTTTTTTGTTTTGACGCTGCTAAGCCTTGCGAAAAGGTGCGAAGGCGGCAAAGATTGTCGATTTACACCTAAAAGAAGTAGCACTTTCGCCCGCATGGCGCTTCGTTGACAGAGATATATGAAGGTTTAGTGTTTTGCTTGGACTCTTTTGTTTGTGGCCTCTACTCTAGGATTTACTCACAGGGATGTTCCCATAATATATTCCCACAATGCGGGAATATATTATAGAGTATAACCGAACGCCCTGTTGACAGTTTTATTTTTTTGTGTGCTTTCCAATCATTCGATGTCGATTCTTCTTACAATTATTGCTTTCATTTTAAATGTGAGACGCGAGTTAGATTGGCAACAATGGTGTTTGAACTAAACGCAGGTGAGACATGTTGGCGCGACGCAGCAAGAAAGGCAACTCATACTGGGTAGAAGGAACAGTGCCCTGGAAACCACGAAATGTCTCTTGCATGCATGAGGTTATTAAGGATGTTCTATTCCGCATGCTGAGGTAGGCGTTTGTGTTCCTGGTTTCTGAACTTTTACTCGCCTGGGTAGCATAGCGTGCGTTTATTTTTTTCTAGATTTGATATAAATATTGCTCCTTCTGCAGTACTAACAACTTTTTCATGCTATACAGAGAAAAAAGCGTCCGGGCCTGATGGTCAAAATGTCAAGCTTTTGCGCGAGAGGTCTTTTGTTCGAAACCGGCTGTTGGAGAATTTTGTTTATAATAATTTATGTAAATATATGTATAAATATACTTCCATACATTCGGAACATTATCGTGACGACGATGCCAACCGCGAAATTTCGCAAGGGGTATCCACAAAACTGCAATCGCCACAAATGGTGCGTCAACATTGCACAACGTTCATCAACAATCATATATATGGTGCCATCATTTAGGTAGAAGTTGACTCAATTTATTGACTCAGTGCCATCTGAGTAGCTCGTGTTGCCACGACGTCATTACTTGTAGTCATGACGAGGAGTACATGCCAATTAGCATCACAGCTGGTAGCGTGGGCCATGCTATGCAATCACAGTAACGGCCGGAAGCCCTTTCAGTAAACTCACACGAGCCTGGTGAAATCCTTGCATACTCAGGGTATATATCGGGCGAGTTGGTGCATGGCAAATAAATGTATTGTGGTCAAACGTAAAATACCGCATGGCACTCTTTCTGTCGTCCCCCTTTTTTTTCTTCCATATGTTATTTTACATTGCGCCACAATGTCTTTATTAGCCCTGCATTCGCTGTCGTGGCAGCCAGTCTCGACAACAGCAAGACCGGAACGCTATGCTAAAGCTTTCTATTTTTTAAAGGAACTGCGCGTACTGACTTCCACACGAAAACCTTGTTTCAGCCCTCACACAGGAGATTTTCAGCAATAATTTAGTGCGCGAGACGGAAAGTCACTTATTGTCATCGCATTGGTTGGCATCTGTTCTGCTTTATTCAGAATTCTGAGAGACCAGAGAGGATTTCATCAAACTCTCCATGTTCAGAAATTTTCGGCTCTGCTTCTTCGCTGGTCTGTTGAACGTCACGGTAGTGCACCAGCGTAGCTGAATCGGCAGAATTTTCGAAAAGAAAACATGTTTCAGAAGGCTGCCAGAAATTGAACAACTTTCAGTGAGCAATGTCGAGACGGCACGCCCTTTTATTAGTATGCGTATGTACGGCACTTAGTCGTAACGTCATTGCGACGTTGTACCATAATTTCGGTCAAGAAGAACATACTGCTATAGCGCAACAGGAAAGTTACGAATAAGTATCAGAAATACGCATGTTAATAGCACCTACCCTCTCGACGTTGCGAACTAAAAGTTTTTGAAATTAGGGCCTTCTTTTTAAACATTGTGTTTAATAATACTGCCCACTGAATTACGCGGGTGTATTACCAACATGAGTGGGGAAAATGAGGGGGGATTAGAAACATGGTACGTCCACCTTGCCCACGTGTGCAATATCATCCCAACTCGAATGCACGCATTCGAGTTGTTTGCACCGTCCATTTAATATATATATATATATATATATATATATATATATATATATATATATGAAAAAGACGCCTCTACTCGATACATGGCATGTTAATGCTTGCTGTTGCGGCTCGGTATATGCAGGTTACACACGACTGCAAAATGTAATTTGCAGCACTGCTTACCTCAAGAACAAGGGTGAGGTGAGCCACCAAGCTGAGGTCAGCGAGGCTGAGTTTGTCACCCAGCACGTAGTTTCCTTCTCCCAGTACGTGCTCGAAACCCTTGACCACGTTCTCCTCAAACTGCTCAACCTCCTCTGCGGTGGGCTTCTTCAAATCATAAAAGCGCGGTATCTGTAAGAAAACGGTAAATTTCTTCAACATCCCATTCGTACATGACCATCGGCCAGATAGCAAATTAACGATATCGATCACATTTTGTGCGATATGCCGCGTCTATGACAACAGCCCTTATTGGTTACCAATGCGTGTGGGCCGGGAATCAAACATAACGACAGTCAACAAGCAATTGCCGTCGAAAACTAAGCTCAGAATAAGAGGTTCCGCTTGTCGTGAATTAGTCATACAAGTGGGACATTTATTTGTTCAGTCCACATAAACACCCCCCTCTCTTGCAAACAAATATTATTTTAGGTAAAAAAGATAGCAAAGCTATTCTGGCAGATACAGTATACAAAAAATTAATGATACACACTAAGCAAAACATTACCGCAGATTTTATCTAGTGAGACTTGTGAGATAGTGCGTAAGATTCTTTCCAGACGTATCCGAAGGTGTCTGGTGGTATGATGGCGACGTTTGCTCGGTTTTTTGTTTGTTCAATAGCCTTAATTATATAATTATTCTTTAGACAATTATACTTAAATGTTCATTAGTAGTAATTGATTGGTTACCCTAATTTTTTAATTAGCCTTCAGTCATCTTAGATACACTTAATACGGTACAGCCTTAATAACTTATGTTAATCATTCGCGATTAGGCTTAATCTTTCTTAAGTGCCCTTAATTAATCTTGAATAGGCTCAATTGTTTCACCCCTAATCACGTTTTAAAAGGCACATTAATTTAACTTGAAGTATTTGATTAGCCTCACTATTCTTAATTACCCTCAATTAATCGTCATTGTGCTTAAGTAATTTCTTCGTAATAATTCTTATTAGTCGTTTATTAATTTTACACTCTCGTTACTTCTTCAGTACCTATGAAATATAGTCATGATCATCTATATCCGTAGTCATACGTAGTCATAAGGCAGTCCTATACATAGCTTCATAAAATCCCATGTATACCTGTGGAGCGCATCGTGTCCACGTTACATACCGACGGACGGATGAGCGGACGGACAAATTTTCGAGGAAAACAGCTCTAGAATGCTTACGTGTTAATAGTCCCCCACGTTGTTTACATTACATTACGTCTTTCTCCATGGCTTTGTACGGGATGCGTTACAGAGTCTGGGAAAATTGCTGCATTGTGCCTGAAAAAGCTTGGAGGACGCATTAAAGAGTGAAACACGATAGCGTTATCGGGCGCCGTTGACGCCGACACGAACAACGGATTTTCTGCGACACGGGGCCCGATAGAAAAGGTCGATCCCGGCGGGCGTACAGGGCAGAGCAATTGTTCATACCCCCGTAAGCAAGAAAAAAAGAGGTTTGTGTTTGAGCTTGCGCGTAAAAGAACGATGTGTTCTCGTATATTAGAACTATTAAAGCAAAGCTTTATATGGCTAGGCGAAACGAAAAAGCGTCTGTCCGTCGACTGTGTACGCAAAAAAAAAAAAAAAAACTATCGTCATCAGCCTTCGCTCGAGCGTCGTTTTCTTCCGCAGCTGGCTCGTTGGCGCCCCTTGGGTTGCGCCCGTGCTCGTGCTCGGCATGCGCTCGTGCAACTGCTCCCGCGTTCGTCGTCGTCGTCTGCTTCCACAGCTGGCTGCGTTGACACTAATCATTCCAGCGTCGAATTTCACATCTCTGCTGTCATCGTAATGGGGAGTCCGCGTTTTCGGGGGTATGAGCCATTGCTTAAGGGGGTATGAGCCATTCATTGTCTTGCGTAACGGACATATTTAATTTTGAAGCAATTTAATTTCAAAGAATCGCAAGCGACAATGGCGAGCGAATGCTGCTAACCACGCCGCCAAGCAAACTCGAGACATTGAACGCAAGCGACAACGACGGAGAGAACGTCTCTGACGGTGTGCCTCGCCGGTGACGTCGTTCTCTCAGTCGCAGCCGAACGTGTGTGTAACCGCATTAAGATACACAAAGACGTAACCAATAATTGAGAAATACTTTAATGAACCGTCGGGATTAACCGAGCCGTAAACACCGCAACCGCACGTTTCAGCTTCGCTGGTTCACTATCTGTACGGAGTGCTTCGGCGGTGATTTTTTAAAGCGAAGCTTTGTACCTCTACCAGCCAAGGGTTCTGTCGTGTCCGTCGTTGTAAGCAAAAAAACGATCCCGACGAACCGCTAACAATTGCAGGTATAGCAGTATAGCTTACTTGAATTCAGGCATTCAGCGTACAACTAAGCACTCGTTTTCGCAAGAAAAACCACAAAAACAAGCTTCAAAGTGACGAGCCAACATGATGGATGATAAGGGCTGCGGGAAAACAACGGAAACAGGCTCGGCGCGGTCCGTAAGATTAGATTGCAGCTGTTGCAAAGCTTATGCAGCTGCTTGAAAGAGGGTTGACGTCATTCGAAACCCTTCCAGCCTAGTAACTGCTTCGGTTCATTTTCTAGACTACCCCAGTATGGGTAGACCACGGAAAGTAATGACGGCAGAACGTGCATTGATTTAACCTTGGCAAAGAATGTAACTACAGTGAAAACTGAAAATTTGAGTGTATATCACACCGATCATAAAGCAGTAGTGAACATTGTTGTGAAGTAAATAATAATAAAGGCCGTGGTTAAAGTTACGTTGTAGTGTGTGAAATATCAAGTGCGCCGCAGTCACCGTGAGGGTGGCGTGAAAAGCTTCGCTTTCCAACCACCTTCAAAGGGTGTATTGGCGGGCAATTTTTTTTTCTTGTATATTAAAATTGCAATGCTTCACTATCATGTCTATGAGTTTTGTGTAAATCTGCCTTTACAAATTTTGTTGTGGACCCGCCGTGGTTGCTCAGTGGCTACGGTGTTGGGCTGCTGAGCACGAGGTCGCGGGATCGAATCCCGGCCACGGTGGCCGCATTTCTATGGGGGCCAAATGCGCAAACACCCGTGTACTTATATTTAGGTGCACGTTAAAGAACCCCAGGTGGTCAAAATTTCCGGAGTCCCCCACTACGGCGTGCCTCATAATCAGAACTGGTTTTGGCACGTAAAACGCCATAATTTAATTTAATTTAAATTTTGTTGTGCATTTTACATTGAGAAATTCAATTAGTTCAGTAACGTGTCTGCGCCACGTGAAGGCCCTGCGTGGTAGTGGTACGCGAGGATTTTTTCTGACGGAACACGCCGCCAGCGGCGAACGCCACCGCCAGATTTTCTGCGACACGGGTCCGTTAACGCTATCGTGTTAAAATGACTCGTTATCAATCGCCGAACATGCGTCAACTGTAAAGTGCTCTTTCAAATATAGTCGTTTGCACAAACGCGAGAAAAGAGCTGATCTCGGCTGTAGAAGTACGATGTTCGGTACCAGGTTGTTCTTAAGTCATAATTAATTCACAAAGCGTGTTAGCAGAGAGCTGATTTTATCTATAGGGAAGCATTGGAAGATATCGCGGTCTATACCAGGGTGGTTGACGTCTGTGACGATGAAGAGCTGTCTTGGATTGACTGCTGCATTGAAGATAATGTTGCTGTCAATGATATTCCAGTTACAATACGGTGGACCAAAGCTACTGCTAGCACTGTTGTGAAACCGGATTGCAAAGTGCCGTTCCACAATGTCAAGAGTCACTCATGTTCATTCTCCTTGATGTAAAGGTCGTGTTCGTATTCAACCGTCTTGTGCTTATCGCTGGGATTATTGCCGAGAGTGGCACATTGAAATAGCGCCGGATTCTCTTTCGCAGTTTCATATGGTTGTGGTTGTGGCGGTTGTGGGAAATTTCTCATGATCCGCACGGCGTCACTTAAACCGTCAGCACTACTGCCACCAGCAGTAGTGGGTACAGTGCTAAGAGGCAGGCACGGACAAGAAGAAAGAAGTGCGCGTGCTTCTCCACCCGCTCGATTGCCAGCCCCCAGCGCCGTGTTTTTTCAGGAGCCGCTACCCTCAATAAACGTCGCGTCGCCAGTTCTCTCACAAGGTACGTGACAAAGTGGTGGAGGTGCTGGGTATTCCTCACCCATGTCGCAGACCCCTTCTGGCAGTGGAAGCACTACCCCCGTGCCAATCAATACGCCGGTCCACCGGGCCAGTCACAGGATCCGGGGACTGCCTCCTGAAGACCCCGCATCGCTTCAGACCATCTCAACCGGTATGGAAGGCGCCGCAGTGACGAACCGGTACACGTTTCAAAATCCACGGGTTCCAAAGTCGTTCCATGGCAAGGCCTTCGAAGACGTCGAAGACTGGATGGCCGACTTCGAGCGCGTGGCCGAATACAATGACTGGGACGACACAAATAAATTTCGAAGTGTCTACTTTTGCCTGGAAGACGGCGCGCTCACATGGTTCCAAAACCGTGAGCAGCAACTGACGTCGTGGCCTGAGTTCCGCCGTCAGTTACTAGACGCCTACGCCAGTGCTCATCGCCGCGAACGAGCCGAACGAGCAATCCAGGTCCGCGTTCAGCTTCCCAACGAAAGTGTTACTACGTTCGTCGAAGATATGACGCGCCTCTTCAGACGAGGAGACTCGGGAATGACCGAGGACAAGAAGTTGCGTCACCTGATGCGAGGAGTGAAGGAGCAGCTCTTCGCTGGTCTTGTGCGGAGCCCTCCGAAGACTGTCGCCAAATTTTTATCTGAAGCTGTAAGTATGGAGAAGAGGCTGCAGCAACGATCGAATTTCTATGAGCGGCAAGTGAACGTGACATCCACCACCGATATTTTCACGGCCACCAGAAGCAACGATGACCACCTTCGCGAACTAATCCGCACTATCGTGCGCGAAGAAATACAGAAGGCTTTCGGCACGTTACAAGCGGTGGTGAGCTCTATTGAGAGTGTCGTCAAAGATGAAGTTCACCAAGCGCTCCGGTCGACCTGTCCTCTTCCTTACACCGCGCCTGCACCTACTGAACACCGCCGTGCGACCTACGCGGAAGCCCTGAGACTCCCTGCACCAACCCCGCTGTTAGTTCACGCGGCTCATCCGGTTACGCTTTAATCTGCACAACCGGTACCATACATCGTAGAACGACGCGCGCCTCTAGCGTTTCCCTCCGCCGCTCCTCCCGCTGTGGTTCCGCAGGAGCAACCGGTATATTACGCCGACGATCGACGCATGACCCCTCGGAAGTCGGATGTTTGGCGCACACCGGACCGTCGGCCTCTGTGCTTCCACTGCGGTGAGGTAGATAATTTGTACCGCCAGTGCCCATACCGACGTTCGGGTTGCGGGGCTTTTCCACCTACTCACCGCCACCTCGACTTGGCCAATGACCTCGGGAGATAGAAGATTACCTTGCTCAACAACGCATGCCACCGTCTACCGGGCGACAGTCACGCTCGCCGTCACCACGGCGATTTTCACCACTGCCCCAGCGATATTCCGGCACACGATCACCAAGTCCCCGCCGGGAAAACTAACCACAGCGACCTTTGGGGGCGAGGCCGCTGACAGTCGACACGCTGAAGACCTCCGATCGACGCGAACGAGCGAGGACACCGATCCGACGTCAACTGCAGATGTACGGAATGACCGGCTTTCGCTCGACATACCGGTGGTGATCGACGGTTACGCGGTTAGCGCTTTAGTAGATACCGGTGCGGACTATTCCATCTTAAGCGGGAAGCTGGCGACGTTGCTGAAGAAAGTAACTACCCCTTGGAATGGCTCGCAGATTCGTACGGCTGGCGGTCACGTCGTTACTCCACTGGGAACCTGCACGACAAGAGTTCGGATTCGAGGATCGACATTCGTGGCGAGCTGCCTTGTCCTACGCGTATGCTCCCGTGACGTCATTCTCGGGGTTGATTTTCTCCAAGAATACGGCACTGTTATTGACCTACTGGGAGGTGTAGTCACCTTCTCAGCAGACCGAGCACTCGACGGGTACGACCACAAGCGTCGAGACGACGCCCTTCGTGTCTCCACCGAATGTGTTACGCTTCCTCCGCGAACCAGTGTCCTAGTCGAAGTGATGTGCGGTGGAATGCGCGAAGGTGAAGTGGTCGCTGAAAGTAACTTATCGCATCTACTGATGCAAGGTGTTTGTGCTGCTAGAAGTGTGCTACAGCTTAGTGATGGCCGTTCTCAGTTGCTTGTCACCAACTTCAGTAACGAGCATCGACACCTGTTCCGCGGTACTTCGATAGCGTTTGCCGAGGAAATAGAGCACGTTGCTGAATGTTTTACCCCTGAACCAGTGAGGATGGCTGACAAGTCACTAGGCAACGTCGACATTAATTCAGAGTTATCTCCAGACAAACAGGCGGCACTGCACGAGCTCTTGCTTGAATTCAGGGAATGCTTCGCAAGCTCGTCTAAGGTACGCCAGACTTCAGTTACAAGGCACAGGATCATCACCTGCGACGACGCACGCCCGATACGCCAGCAGCCCTACCGCGTGTCGGCAAAGGAACGTGAAGCGATTCGTACGCAAGTACAAGAGATGCTTGAAGATGGCGTAATCGAACCTTCTAACAGCTCATGGTCGTCCCCGGTCGTTCTTGTGAAAAAGAAAGACGGAACGCTACGCTTTTGCGTCGACTACCGGAAGCTCAACAACGTAACTAAAAAGGACGTGTACCCACTGCCGCGTATCGACGACTCGTTAGATAGACTGCGGCGTGCCCAGTACTTTTCGTCACTCGATTTGAAAAGTGGATACTGGCAGATCGAGGTCGACGAACGAGACCGCGAGAAAACTGCCTTTGTGACTCCCGACGGCCTTTACGAATTTCGAGTGCTCCCTTTCGGTTTGTGTTCTGCCCCAGCAACCTTCCAGCGAATGATGGATACTGTCCTCGCTGGATTGAAGTGGCAGACTTGCCTTGTGTATCTTGACGACGTAGTTGTCTTTTCTGAAACATTTGAGCAACATCTTCATCTCCTGCGGCATGTGCTAGAAGCGCTCCGATCGGCTAATCTCACGCTTAAACCAGAAAAGTGTCACTTCGGTTATGAAGAGCTCAAGTTTCTCGGACACGTCGTCAGCGCCAAAGGAGTTCGACCCGATCCCGACAAACTTGCCGCTGTAGCAGCTTTTCCTCCTCCTGCCGACAAGAAGGCCGTCCGACGCTTCCTGGGCTTGTGTGCGTATTATCGCCGCTTCATCGACAACTTTTCGAAGATTGCGGAACCCCTGACTCGCCTTACCAGGGATGACACGCCATTTGCATGGACGCATGAGCAACAGGCGGCCTTCGCTGAACTACGACAACGCATGCAGTCAGCACCCGTCCTGGCTCATTTTGACGAAGAGGCTGACACCGAGGTGCATACTGACGCCAGTAACATCGGCCTTGGCGCAGTACTCGTCCAACGTCAAGACGGCCTTGAAAGAGTAATAGCTTATGCTAGCCGCTCGCTGTCCCGTGCCGAGGCGAACTACTCTACCACAGAAAAAGAGTGTCTCGCGGTCGTCTGGGTGATCACGAAGTTTCGCCCTTATCTATGGCCGTGCCTTTAAAGTGGTGACAGACCACCATGCTCTATGTTGGTTGGCGAACATACGCGACCCTTCAGGCCGACTGGCACGATGGAGCTTGCGGCTACAGGAATTTGACGTCACTGTAGTTTATAAGTCTGGCCGCAAGCACGAAGACGCCGACACGTTGTCGCGTGCTCCCGCCGAATCTGTCAGTAGACAGCCAGAGGACGACGACGGCTTCCTGGGCGCCCTTACTACGTCGGACTTGGTCAAATGGCAGCGTGACGACGCTGAAATTCGACCTCTCATCGACCACTTCGAGGGCCGTCACACATCCATACCACGCCATCTACGTCGCGTCTTGACGTCCTTCTGTCTACGAGACAATCTGCTCTACAAGAAGAACTCCCGCCCGAATGACCGAGCCTACCTTCTAGTAGTTCCCAAAGACTTGCGGGACGATTTTCTTTTCGCTTGCCACGACGAGCCTACATCTGGCCACCTCGGCTCCTCACGAACGCTTGCTAGAGTGCGCGAGATGTATTACTGGCCCGGGCTTGCGGCAAGCGTAAAACAGTATGTTAAAGGCTGCCGTGAATGTCAGCGATGAAAGTCACCACCCCTGAAGCCCGCCGGGTTATTGCAACCCATCGAACCACCTCATAAGCCATTCGACCAAGTCGGCTTGGACATCCTTGGGCCTTTTCCCCTGTCAACCGACGGCAACAAGTTGGTGATCGTCGCCACTGACTATTTAACCCGCTATGCCGAGACGGAGGCGCTCCCACGAGCCACGGCTTCTGAGGTAGCACAGTTCTTCATGTGCCACATTGTATTGCGTCATGGTGCCCCATCCACTGTAATCACAGACAGAGGAACGGCATTCACGGCACAGCTCATGGACGAAATTTTTCAATTGAGCAACACCAGGCATCGCAAGACGACTGCTTACCATCCGCAGTCCAATGGACTTACGGAGCGATTAAACAAAACCATCACAGATATGATCTCTATGTACATCGACGTCCAGCACAAAACATGGGATCGCATCTTGCCTTACGTGACCTTCGCGTATAATACCGCCGTACAAGAGACGACACGGTTCGCACCATTTCGCCTCGTTTACGGCCGCGAAGTACAGACGATGCTGGACGCTATGCTTCCGTGTCACGACACCGAGCACCTGCCTTGCCCATGCTGTTTCCCCCTCCTTTTCTAAAACCGCTTCTTGAGCATCGAGCCGATGCTCTTTCCGAGGAAGGGGGGAAATGCCACCAGCAGTAGTGGGTACAGTGCTAAGAGGCAGGCACGGACAAGAAGAAAGAAGTGCGCGTGCTTCTCCGCCCGCTCGATAGCCAGCCCCCAGCGCCGTGTTTTTTCAGGAGCCGCTACCCTCAATAAACGTCGCGTCACCAGTTCTCTCACAAGGCACGTGACAATATGTTGACCATGCTACGAAATTTTCTTATGCATCTGGGGATGGCTACCGCGATAAACAAATGCAGAACAACACTCAATTGTAACTCTGGGGAACCGCAAGCAGCAAAGCTTGTTTGTTTGCAGTTATCGCTCTTGCATCATGTCGTTTTCTGTACATATGTGCGTCTCCGTGCTATGATAACCACTCCTGGCTAAACAAGAAAAAAAATTAAGAAATCCTGAGCAAGAAATAGATGTGGTTGTTCCTTTTTGACTTGTTAAAACGTATGCGGAATTTTCCGATACCGGTGAGTAGAGCCAGGAAACGTCGTGACGTATTAGTGAAATCAGTGAGTGGATATGGAAGAATTTAATCATGGGGATTCATTGCATTGATTTTGTTCAGGCTTCAGAAGAGTTGACTTTGACTGGCGAAGTGTTCGCGCTATACCTTCTTACATTCGCACATCCATGTCAGACTTCACTGTGCGAACAGTGCTTTTGCGTACTGCAAACTTTTTTGTACTTTCCTTTGTACACCAGTTGAGATCGTGTGGGTACCTGCCACGCCTGACTGTCGGGGAACCAACGGGCTAATCGGGTCGCCTGTGACACTCTTCGCGAGGCTCCCAACTTCCCCGGGCCAAGCTCACATGTTTCCCGAACTCCTCCCATTTCTCTCCAGCCTTATCGACTTGCCCGCCGCGCGTTTTCGCCTTTACAATTCGGTCTATCTCGCACACACGGCGTCCTCATCCGACAAACCCAGACGGGATCTCTTCTTTGTCCCACACGTCTACATATCCTTCGCGCATTCGCGGAAGAGCCACCTCCGTGATATCACAGGTGCGGCGGTCATGCCAATGGCTATCACATACTGTGGTCCTGCCCTCCTCCCCCCCTACATCCACCAACCTATCCCCTACCCCTACGGCTGCTTCATTGACTCTCGCAGCATCATGGCTGGCTCAGCGGTGCCTTGCCACCTTCATCGCTGGAGCGATGAAAGGCGTGCCCGGTAGGACCCTGCACTGAGGGACCTTCTCCACAACTGCTACCCTTACTTTTTATTTAATGCAGTGTATCGTCGTCATCAGCGTCGTATGCCGCTCCAATCCAGATGTGCCCAAGCCAGACTGGTTATGTTCCTTACATGAGTTGGCTTTCTTATCACCCCCTTTTTTGCGTAAGTCACTGATTTCTGTCAAACTCGGCCCCCAAATATTTGAAGATGAGCCTTAATCGGCACCCCAACTTCATCGATCCATGATGTTACGTGATTTAGCCCTGTTATTGAGTGCCCCGTCTCGCCTGTTTTGTTTGAAACCTTGCAGCCTGGTTGTAAACTTTAAAGGCCAGCAGTACTGCCAGAAGCCGGCGAACTCATTCTGTGTTTATGGTAGCATTATTGTACACTCCACTCAATTTCATTAAATCTAAAATATTGTCCCACCGTAGTGACGCTGAAGAAAAACCCATCGTCAAAACGGTGAGTTACAAATTTAACTTTTATTTTATAAAAAAAAAATTTAATTTTTTTTTATTTTACCTGTGCCCAGTAAAACAAGTAACACTCAGCACAATGACAGCGGCGAGTACATTTGCGATAGTCGAAATCTGATCTGTGACTCACACGCGATGCCTATTTGTACTTGACTCACCGATCGTTGCAGCGCAGTCGTTGGTGCTCGCACAAGTTCTAGAATGAGCAAGACTATTCGCGTCGCGCATGCAATCTGATTCGAAAAGGTTCGGCGACAGCTTCGGCAAGAGATAGAGTCGGCTACAAAAAACGAAAATGTTCTGTTCTTAAGATCTGATACCTGTAGGCGGCATCTTGCGCCGAGCGATAATGTTTAACATTTGTTAGCAGGTGAACGTGGTCACCGGAATAAGGTAAGCAAGGACTCGTGTCAATATGCACTGATGCTAAAACACAAGCAAAAAGGCACTAATGAGCTTGACAGGGTCCGCGTCCATACATGGCAGCTCGGAACAAGGAAGGTAATCATATATCACATAACGCAACGATTACGCGGCAGTAGACGTGGGTGAATATAAACTTTTTTCGAATATGAATGAAATACGATAGTAACTATTGATGCTGGAATTGAATATGGAACAGCGATGTACAGGCGCATATATTTACAACAGAAATATTTATTTCGTTATGATTAGGTACTACGCCTGTACTCACTAAGGAAAAAATACAGCCAGCTATCACGGACAATTGGAATCTGTTTTAAGCACACGATCACTACTGTTAATAGTTAATAGAGTAACTGCACGAATAGCCTCTCAGCATTTTTAACACCTGATGGCAAATAGATTTTCTCAGAATGAATGCTTACTTTACAACTAACTTTCAAAAACGCAAAATAAATATATACTAAAGAAAGATCAGGAGTTGAGGAAAAAGAAAAGAGAAAGCTGCTGAAGGACTTGTGTGCCGGAGAAACTGTAAAAGGGTCCGTTGCAAGGAAAACGTCACTGCATGGTTAAAGCGTAAAAGACGAACTGAAACCTGGGTAAACTGCCAGAAACAATACACAACACTACAAGAAAAATCGCAACTTGGGTAGGATTTCCCGCAAAACTCAAAAGAAAGCTTGATTTACCTATGTTGTTTCTACATTGCATTGAACCTTTCTGTCCTTGTTTAGTTATGATAATTCTCTATATTTTGCTTATTAGAAGAACAACAGTAAGCTAACTGCAGCAGCCAATTGTTGCGAAATATTTCTTTAGTTTCGATATTAAAAAACATTGGATAGTTCATTTTCGAATAGGAATAGTTCATGCCTAATGTTCGGTTCGTAACCGAACCTATTCATCCACCCGTAGGCTATGAAGAAAAAAAGAACAACGGCTTTTATAGAGGATAACAATGGAAAGTGGGAAAAAAGTGATTAATTCATTGCATTGACCGATTACAGCACATAAAATGGACATAAAAATGAATATCACTAAACGCCAGAGCACTAATCTTCCATTAATTAATGTTGTGTATGCGCATAAACTCACCAAGAACTTGAAGTAGTGAGGTTGGATGGTGCTGGTAATTGTGGCGAGAGCTTGATCGATACGCGCACGGGCCTTGGGGCAGTTCGGGTAGAGCTCGTTCTCGGGGGCGTGTTTTCTCAGCAGGTAGTAGCAGATAGCCGAGCTGCGGAAATAAGTCACGTATTCAAGCAGAGAACCGGAAGCAGAGCTAAGGACAGCCACTCTAATGCGGACTGCGTGAGCTGGAATGCGATAGCATCGTTGTAAAAACGCGCTGAAGGTTCGTTGTAAAGGTATAATTTGGAAGCTTACAACTAGTAAACGGGGATTCATCTGTAGCTACTAAATTAAGACGTGCTCTTTAGCACTCGATCAAAGAATCAAGATTTCTGTCCCAGTTTCGCTCATCTAATACTGTCTCCTCCAGTCATGCATGCTGCCAGTATAATTGAATACTTCGTTTACCTATAGTCCGAAGTCTGTCAACAAATTTTCATATGTAATAAAAACCAGGAGACGATGATCGTAGGTAGTCACAGTCCCATGACCAAAGTAACTGCCCATTCACCCGAAGGCACATTGCAGTGATGGTTTTTTGCCTCTTCAATGCTGTATAATTTCGAGTTTCTATTGTAGTTTTTCTTTTCACTACCTTAAAAACTACACTAGAACGGAATGAATTTTGCCACATTCCTGATTCCACATTGAGACAAGCAAATGTTATAAAACATGCTGTTGGGCACAAAACACAAGAACACATTGAACGGCAACTCATACCGTGCCTACCTCTAGCTCTTACACACCTGCTCTTACACACAATTTGGTATAAAGGACACTGAGCCATAGCGTTGGTACGACTTTGTTTTCAGAGCGTTAGGTTTGCAAGCTTTAATAGTATTCAGCGTCCACCGAGATACCCCACGGTTTACATTATGGACCTTACCTTTCATATATAATGAAGCCATCATCAGAGAAGGTAGGAATCTTGTGGAAGGGATTCAACTGCAATAAAAAAAATGACATATGACGAGGCTCCGCTATTCATTGCACAGATTGTTAATAAAGCTTGTAGGACAAAAAGACATCCTTACTGGTTCCAGTGAGCAGTATAGGTATGTTTATGGGCATCGCGACATGTAAACACACATTCGTCGGACTCAGTGAGACTTCTAATAAAAAATCGAGCTGAGCGGGAGGAACTCTAGAATTCAACTCACCTTAGTAGGAAAAATTACAGACCAAAAGGCGACAAAATTAAAAAGACGTATGTGCAACATGTAGCCGCTCACAGTGGCATTAAAATTCCTAATTTGAGAGTGCAGTAGGACGCTTCATAGAAGCATATATACCGGACGATCAATAGGTTTTACAGAATTGTCAAAAATCACCTATGGCAAGTATTGTCCACCTCTTTGAATATTCCAGTTCAAGGAATGGAATTATGCTATCTGCCACAAACGATATTTTAAAAATTGTGTAAAACTTCAATAGGATCGCCCCATATAAACGTTCACAAATTAAAATGCATTATGTACTGACCTGCATTTCCTACTGCTATTGACTTTCCCAGAACACTGTCTCTTCAAGAAAATTTGCAATTCTGGTGTCTTTTAGAACAATTGGAAGATGTATCATTCCTGCTGATGCTTGTATTTGGGCAGGACACTCCCGCAGTCATACAATAACGCAACATCCCATCCCTCCAAGGAAACAACTTACGCACCGCATGGGTACGTTAGAAGCTGCATATCTCCAGCACGTAACAAAGCAGCTGACTTTAATATCATGATGATGTTTACTATGAATCCCTCAAAGACTTCCAAGTACTCATTACAGATGATTATCTGAAGACCAGGCACCACAGGAAAAATAAATTATTACCATAATTTCAGAATTTTCATAGACATAGCTTATGTTCTTTGCTCTCAATGACCACTCGGATGACTAATGTTCTTAGGCGATGAAAATATAGCAGTCCAGCAAATCGCAAATATGATTTTGAGGCGCTGCAACAGCGCGCGCGCTTAGGGCAAAGCAAAGGGTACTTTTCTATTCTAGAAGGAGGCTTTTTTCTCCTTCCGCTTGAGAGGACCTAGCGAGGATCTTAAAATCATATGAAACAAGTTCTTGTGTAGAGCAGCTTCCACTGATAGTCGCTGTACGTGCCCTGTAAAGATCATTACTAGCCAGTGCTCACGTGACTTAATGGGTATCGTGTGAAAGAAGTTGAGAGAAATTACAAGCCCAACCACACTAGCGTGGAAAAATGGCGAATTGATGTTCCTATTTTCGAACTAAGTAGGCACATCAAGCACACGTGCTCATCAGAAGAGGCTGACGGCTAAACATTGCAGGCGTCCTTGGACACGCCCCTCATGAAGTGCATCTTAGACCAGCAACAGATTAAAGTACCCAATGAACATTAGGTAAAAGCCTCTGTGACCCCTCGGAAGTGCAATACTAAAAAAACGTGAAAAGAACTGCCAAACTATTATGAACAGTGATGATCATGACAGGCTGAAATGTTCAGATATGTAGCATCATCCCAGTCAGAGCCTTTTTACGTCTAGGGCAAGAAGAAGGCATCTCCCATGGATCTCCATTTACCCCTGTCTTTCGCCGTCTGACTCCATCTAGTGCCGGCCAATTTCCTATTTTTTCGCACGATCTAGTTTTTTGCCCGTCCTCCATTTCGCTCCCCTTCACTCGGTACCCGTTCAGTTACTCTAATAGAGCTCCTGTTATCAGCCCTGCGCATTACGTGGCCTGCGCCACTCCATTTCTTCCTCTTAATATAAACTAGAATGGGAGCTACTCCCAGTTTGCTCTCTATTCCACACTGCTGTCATCCTGTCTCCTAATGTTATGCATAACAACTTTCGTCCCATCGCTTGATGCGTAGTTCTTGACTTGTTCTCAAACTCGTTGGTTAACCTCTACGTCTCGGCCTATGTCAGCACCGGTGGAATGCTATCATTACTGACTTTTACTTTCTAGGATAGCGGTAAGCTGCTGGTATATGACTTAGTAATGCCTGTAGTATGCGATTTCCTTGCAAGAAATATTTAACTAATTTTCTTGTGCGCATTGCTCGACTTAGCAGAGAAGCGCTTCGGCCCACCTCCAAGTTCACATGCAGTCCATGGGCTAACCCATGAACTGACAGTAGTAATAGTCAAATCTTGTAAAATGCTACTCACTCGCGCCGAGCAAGTGCCCTTCTCGATGAGCAGACCACAAATTCACTGCTCACGAGCATGTTTATCGCGCAACCCGTAGAACCTGTGTTTATTGCAAACGGGATTCACGGCCAATCGTAACATTTCTCCGAACATTTCTTTCGCTGCGATAATCAAGTCTTCAATCTGACCTTGTGAGATTCAATATTGCATAACACACATGTTAGGTACCCCAATTTTGAGAATGTCAGCTAAAGCAGCGTCCACCCGTGGTGTTTAACGAATGCACAGCGTAAATCTGGCCGTTAGGAGTAATAATACGTTCGTATTCAGCGTCTCATGTCAATCATGCGTATTTATTGACCGCTGAATTTAATGACTTGTGGTTTGGGAGCTTCAATGATTTCGTCGCGGTAGTTGTGCTGACAAACGAAACAAAGCAGTCATTGTAATGACCTTAGATATCAATTTTGCTTTAAAGATACACCTACGAAACATGTAACAAAGTGTGGTGTGAAAAGAGTGCTCCCTTTTTTTGGAATTAAACTGGCACACAGCATGTATGTGGTTATATGGCAACATTAGCGTCTCAATGTGGAAAACCTTGGCTTGGTTGATAACACTCAGCTATAAACGTACACCTTATCAGTCGCATACCTCTTGGCGCCTTATCTCAAGAGCGCATGAACACGCAGCCTACGTCCCAGTCGTCCCAGTAGACACTCGAGGAGGCCACCAGCGTAAAATCTTAGCAAAACACCGTATTCGCCAAAGGACTTCGACTGTTTATGTGCAGGTTCACGGAGACATTTCTGAACGGAACATCTGCCAAGTCTCTAGTAAGCGTCGTATTGTGCAGCACAAAGCGCGAACTCTTGCTTGCTCAATTTTCTAAACAGAGCTTTTTTTACGACATGGGCTCTGCGGCTCCCGTAGAGTTTCAGACAAATATGGTTTCTTTATTGCAGAAAGTCTTTCACAGCTGTGCGGTCTCATAGAAGATGCGCGTGGTTGTGCAGGCCTAAGATAAAAAAGGGGAGATACGGCTTCCTACAGCACTACTGAAACACTTATACCGTATTACAGCGCACCAGGTTCTTGCTCCAAATACTATCGAGCATGACTTGTAGAGATTAAACTAATTTACGTATAACTGCCTTCGAAAAACTGTTGCGTTCAAATGAAAACCACAGTATTTTAGGCTTCAGGCCCCCTGCTAATGTCTCGATTTTCTGCTCCAAGAAGAAGTTGGATTAGCCAGGATAACCTTAGTGCGCCCACTTAGGACGGCCATGCACGGTGCAAAGGTGATGACGGTGTCATGGAAACAAAGAGGAAAGCGTTGCAACTTCTCGCTGCCCGGTGTCAAACCGGCTTGTTGATTTGGGTGCGCTTGCGCCGGTGCCGACATCTGCTAATGCGACTTGTTGACGAGCGTCCGCACCGACGATGTAAAAGGTAATGGTCGAAGTGATCAATTAGCGACTCTACAGTGTTCTTACTTGTTGAACGCTGCAGGCGTTAGTGTGCGCGAAAGCGCATCGAAGTAACTGTCATCTAGCAAGGACAAACTGCCAGCAACGTTTGCTGATTAAAAATGAAATTGTGGTGTTTTATACGACGAACCCACGGCATAATTATGAGGCACGGCATAATGGGAGCTTCCGTATTCAATTTCACCACCTGGGCTTCTTTAACGTGCACCCAATGAACGGCACACGGACGTTCTTGCATTTCGTCCTCATCGATACCCGGCCGCGCCGTGGCGACGATTCGATGCCGCGGCCTCGGGCTTAGCACCGCAACACCAAAGCTGCTACGCCACCACGGCTGGTCAACATTTGTTGATGTATATACTGAATGGCGCACGCTGTGTTTGTTTTTGACCGATTTTACGCTTCTAACAAGAATATGCTAGAAAGTAGTGATTGCGCCTCATCTTACCTTGTTAGGTTAAGACGTGCACAAGCCAATTTGCCAAGAGAAGTTTGGAGTTCGCGAGGAAACTTCGCGGACTGGTTCATGGCCGACGAATAAGCGTGTGTTCATGTGTACATTGCGAAAATACTGAACACTTTCGACAAAATAAATAAATGAAATAACTCTTGTGACGCCAAAAGTCGTAAATGCACGTGCGCAGCTTCAGTGCTTCTGTTTCGTTGCTGTCGCTACTGATGTGTCGTTGCTTACTCTATACACAAAGTATTCAACTCTATGACGTCGATGGATGTCAAGCCCCTGTTTGATACAGCGAAGTTTTTGGTATATAGATTTCAGTAATGTACTTTAATTGTGTGCTTAGAAGGTCTTATTATGCATGGCGATTATGACTGCACTAAGTGCATGCATGCAATAAACGAAGGCAATTTCATGCAAGACACGTGCTACAAAATGAAATTACGCGAAAGCTACTTGGTCAGATGTGTATATCCATCGACGAACACCGGCTCCTAAGAGACACGGACCGCCGCAAAATTTGGCAATCGACGCCATTTTGGCAGTGCGGTGGCCATCAGCAGCGATCCGCGTTCGCCGACGCCAGTTCACGCAGACAACGCCCACTGGTCAGCGAGTCAACCCACCTTGAGGTATTCCGGCGCGAAGTGCTCGCGCTTGAAGGTGTCCACGTTCTTCAGCTCCAAATCGACGCCGATGTGCTTCGCCAGCATCCTCACCAAGGCGCACGGCGGGCTGCCGTAGAGGTTGTACAGGGTGTACGGCATCGCGCTGGGGGTCGGTGGTGCTCTGCACGAGGCAAATGCTCCAAAATGAATGCTGGCGTTCCGTGCAACAACAAGCCGGTGTCTGCTCCACTCTCGCCCGGTCCCAGAGGAGCAGTGGATACCGTGGCCGTCCTTGGGGGAAGGGGCCGTCGGCGTGGCTTGCCCGGCGGCACCCCCTCCCCCCGCTTCCGCCCAAGTGCCGCCGTGGCGGGCAAGGTCGTTTACGCAGCCGGTAATTTTGCCCCTTTCCTTACGGAGAGAGTCCGAGGAGGAGAGAGCACGGTCGTTATACAAGATAGGATGCCGCAGTTTGCGGAGCGCCAGCCGGACGCTGTTTTACAGCGGCTTCTGTGCAGCGCTGTCATAGGCTACGCTTGTTGAGGCAGACGAAAAGTAGTTATGACGACTTGCCCAGCTGTTCTACACGCACACGGACATACAGAGAAAGTTCATTGTTAACCGAGGAGGTTAGCTTAGCGACAAACTAGAGATTGTTCTCCGGTTGTGAAATATGATCTGGTAAAAGGCACAGTTTGTAAAATACACGGACGACAGATGAGTGGCCAGCGCAATCAGCGTACCATTCTTCTATTTTCAGCGCTGTACCCTTTCCTTTAAATCCGCACCAGCTCACACAGCGGTCCGTCCTGGTTTAATACATGATGACGAATGAAAAAAAAAAATCGAGCTAGAGGGAAGAAAGAAAACGAAAGAAAGACACTCTCACACAAACACACGTGAGATAGCGCCTATAGCACGATACGCACCAGCACGATAGCACCTAGCATGTCTACAATGCCCAGTAAGATATAAGAAAGCCATGGCGTTGCAAGAATCGTCCCGAGGCCACCTCTTCTGCTTGTTGTCGTTTGGCACCTATAGGAGGTGGCAATGTATCGTTTAAGATGCATCGTTTCGGAACCGTGTCTTTACATGTCAATTAAGGTTATTCGATTTCGTTGCTTCGTCTTGCAACTAAGTTGAGCAGTATTAAGCGAAAATGTAAATTTCGTGGAACTCACGAGTGCAAGCGAAGCCATTTCTTTCGCAAAAGAGGCGTAACACTGCCTGGAGTACTGAACCAATCAGTGGAGGTAATCCGAACGGCTATGTAATGCGAAGCGAACAATTGTAGGCTGTGACAAAGTATAGTATTTGCTTGGGCAGCCCAAGAGGAACGACGTTGAATGTGGCGGCACAAAGAAATTACTCCTGTTATGGGCCATAATGCTTGTTTCACGCGATGCGATTTTCGCATTTGGCAGCACCTAGTGGAACATTGTATTATACTTAACGCAAACCTATTTAGTCGCCTTAGGCGATCACAAAGTAAAACGAAGTAGAAACTGCTTCGGTGAAACGTCTTTTGACGTTTGCCTTCACCGCACTATGAAAACAAACACAGGCAGACAGGCCAGTAAATATCTGGGAATCCGCGTTTTTAATGGTTCCGCGTCCCCTTCGTATGTATACGAAGCAGCACAGAAGTTCATCACGTCCAATTATTGAATAATCGCGCGGATGAAAAGAGCGGCTGCGCGTAGGCTACAACTGTGAATTCGGATGGAAATTCTCCACACGTGAAATCACTGTAAAAGGAAAGAATAGACGCAGTTGTTGACCTGATCGAGTACACTGGAGTAGACTGCAGCCGCATGGTCTGTGGCGCTGCACTTAACTCCCAATGAGTAGCCGCAGACAGCGCGGAATGCAGCCTTCCCATCTCCCACTCGCTTCGTTTTCCCTCTCCATGCTCTCGCCCGCATTCCCAGCGTTGAGCAGTGTGGTCATTTGCGCCAGGGGCATCTTTGAAAGGAAGCACGCGCCGTGCATCGTACGCCATAGGGTTACGCACTTGTGGTGTACGAGGGTTAACACCGGTCACATTCGGTCGGGCCACGTTTTAGGCAGCGGGTAACGATGCGAGAGGCGGGCAGACGGCACAGCACGGAGAACAAGCGACAGCGAGTTTGTAACTTCCCTTAGGAGCGATTCATCAAGCGTGTTTCAATTCTTCAATTATATATACGCCCAGGCTGCTTCACATGTTGTGGTCGTGTAGCTACGGACCTGCACTATACGACTAATGCGCAAGGAAGTTTTATTTGCACGGATTTTTTTTTTTGTTATTCTATCTTGGGCGGAATGCGAACGCGCGTCACTGGCTATCAAAACTGCCAATTCAAGCTAATTAGCAGAATGCCGTAAACACTTAGTCATCCCCATGCCTTATTTCACCATGGGATAATGCATTGTTACGAAATGAAAAAAAAATAAAAAAAGAAAAGTGACAAGGCGGGACACCTGCCAACAAACTGTCGTGTCGACGTCCTTGCTAGACCCTCTCCACCTTCCTGTGATTCTTCTTCTTTTTTCTTCGTTGCTTCTGTTTGTTTCGATTGTGTCTTAAGGGCAGATACACGCCCACGCAATTCGAGCATATCTCCATCAGCGGCCAGTACTTATATATGCTATTCGGCGATATAGGAATAAAAAAAAATATGTATGAGTCCCTAAGAATAGCCCCGGTATGGTAACAAGGTGTTTCTTGAATTTCTTTTCTGATCAATCAGCACACGTTAATGAGGGCGTGGCTCAAAGTGGCCATAATATTATCCTCCCTGTAGGTTTATGTATATCTACAGTACACATTCGTGCGCCTTTGGCAAGCATAAAATTCTATGTAACATAAAGAAACAAACAAGCAGCACCAAGAACGAAGGCCGCTATTAAAGCTGTATGGAGCGTTCCTTTACTCCTATTTGCATTCGCTGAAGTCAGCCTGATGGCACGCTGATCTATTTACTGTGCGTTTGTTCTTTCGTTATGGACAGGTTCCCCAATAAAAATTTGCAAAACGACAAAAAATAACTATATTCTAGCTGCCGCCATTTCTTTATTTGAATTATGAATGTTTTTTTTTTGTTGTTTTTGCTGTCGCTGTTTATTCTATCTTTTATTTTGTAAGAGTTATTCAACTAGTCTATTGAATGTGACATGTTGTTTGGTACATTTAGGAATCCCGCTATTCAAGCCACTCTGAGGAGCTAACCTTTCGAGCAGTACTTTTACTGCGTATCTTATGCCAGGGGCACGTGGAATGGCCCTAAATCACCGTTCACCGTTCGTAACACTCGTTTTAAAGAAACAATATTGACATAGCGGTCAAGGCAGTCAAAGTGCAGTCTCGCAAGATTCAGACTGGCAAACGTATAAGCACAACGGCACGACAACCGGACAATAGAGGTCACGTTCAGCAGGTGTTTGTGCGTCATGTGATGAAACTGGAGGCAGCAACTTGTCGACTACGACAATCGTTCCCAAGAGTTGACTTTTTGGACACCACGTAACGGACATGTTGAGGGGTTGCAGTGAAAAAAAAACACTAATTGCAAGGAACAAGAAAATGCAAAAGGGGCTCGCAGCGCCATAAAATGATACATTTGGTGGCACCGATAGAGATTCCTACAAGAATTTTTTAGAAGCAAGCGTGGCGGTACGATCGCTCAACTAACATGGCAGTGGTCGGTAATGGATACAGTACAACTGCTTCTCTAAGCTTCATGCTTGTTGCTTCAAAGGTTTCTGTGGCATTATTTATTAGGCTTTACATTTGCTAGTAATTATATATGTTCCTTACGCATGAGAGCAAGAAGTTCCGGGTGCGCATGCATAATAAGGATTTGTTGCACTTATAAAACACTCTAAATATTTTATCAATTTACAAAGTAAGAAAGCCGTCTGAAGCCAGAAGATTAGAGGCTAGGCAAATCTATGTACTGCCTGTCAATACCATGCTTACGTAACCACCATGTTTGAAGCTGTCTTAAACACTAGCACTATATTTCCCTCTAGTAATTTGACAGCAACAGCGGTATTGTGCTCACTGCTTGATGTCCGTCACTGGTGTCGGTATCCGCTAGCGCCTTCCTACGAGTCTTTTGTGACTTCATAAAAAATGAAGCTCAAAATGTGGAGAGTAAATACTGAATTTGAACCCCGGTCTCACAGAGTAGCAGCAAATATTTTGCCCCTCTGTCATTCCGCGAATGCTACAGAAGAGAGAAATTCTGGGCCTGGAGAACACGGTCACGCCGCTATAGTTACTATGCAGCTTGCGTGTAAATCAGCACCGAGGTTAAAAAACTGGGTAATTAGGTGATATTTGCGAAATTTGCATGTGTCACCGAGTACGCATGCTAGAGGAAGCGTTGCACAGGTGGAACTGGTGACACTTGCCGCATTGCCGATTATCATGGCCAGTCGTGTAACTGTCTCAGCACACTACATAGGCAACTAACACTGTGGAATAAACGCTCTTGTTTCGCTATTACCAACTGGTTCCGTTCCGTTACTTCAGAAGTCATCGTGGGAAGCTGCTCGTTTACAAAAACTTCCTTCCGCCCAAATCTGGCGTATACGGTTTGGTCGTCTTGGACTCACGTAGTGACGGGAACATAAACAGTGAACACCAAATTCAGACCGAGAAAGGCGATAAGATTTGTATTCGATTTCATTAGTCGGTATGCATGACAGAGTGCGATGCTGGAAATAGCCGAATCAGAAACCCTTCAGAAGAGGCGCAATAAAGAGTGAATCAATTGCATGAATCTACTTTGTTATGAAAATATAGGCATAAATAAGAACACGTAGACTGATCCTCTCACTCATAGGCCCACCCGTTCCAGCCAAGCTAAAACCTTAGAGTGCACCACTGTAAAACTGAAGCGTTTAGACATTCATCACTTCCTCGGAATGTACTGTGTGTTGTGGTGCTTGCCTGCGACACTGTAGATTCATTTTTTAATCTACCTAAAGAAATAACATAGATGTGCGGTATACATCGTCTGCCCTCCCTCGTTCCTTCACTTTTCAACCTGTCTTACTGCGTGATCCCACGCATGTTTCTATTGTTTGATTGTTTGTTTGTGTGCATCGGCCAATGTCTGGTCTGTTAACACACACCCATTTCACAGGGGGTTTCACTTAACTTGGACCAAACTTAAGAAATATGCAGATGCCACTTAGCTGGACAGAACCAAGGTAATGTTGTTTGTTGTCGCATGGAGATACCCAGATTATTTTTGGATTCTGCCTGAGACAATTAGTGTTAATTAATAAACTTCTCAATGTTTATAATAAGATTTAACGTGCGCATGAGAAAACTGTAGAGCAGCATGAGAAACTCCCGATGCAGCTTTCTGTTGCTCAATAGGTGCTAGATAAAAGTGTTTTTCCGAAATTAACAAATGCCCGCGAATACACGCAAAGTGCCTCGAGCGGCCCGTCGCGCGGCAAGCTTGCGTGTATTCCGGGGTTGCTTTCACGCTCAGAAAAACACTCATATGTAGAACCTCTTGAACATCAGAAAGTCCTAATGGGAGTTTCTCATGCTGGGCTACAATTTTCTGATTCGCACTTTTTATGTAATTATAATAATTCAGAAGTTTATTAATTAGGACTGTCTCATTAGGCGGAATGCAAAAAATATTCTCAGTATCCCCAATCGACGGCAAACAACATTACCGTGGTTCTGTCCAGCTAAGTGGCATCTGCATATGTTTCAATCTAGGTGCATGATACTTGGGACACCCTGTATAACGAGCTAAATTGCACGACACACGTGGCTACGTGTCGTATACATATACTTCTGGTTTCCTACCGTTCCTTCATTTTTTGGCAAAGTGAGCGAAAAGAGCCGTTTACTCATAGCTCTACATACTGTTCTTTTATTGCGATATAAATTATAAGTACACTCCAGGAGCATTCCGCCTTTGGCATCGCCGGGATGCTCTGTACAAAGTCCAAGTGCGAAAACATCGGAGCTGCGCGCAATATCTTGTGTGTGCGAGTGAAAGCTTGCGAGGGTGCACCGAGGATGGTGGCTCGATTTAGCGCACGCAAGGGAGAAACGCGGAGAAGAAGCGAACCGTCTTCCATCACACGCCAGACACTAGGCTGAGGGGGGGGGGGGGGGGGAGGGAAGTCTACTCAGGCGGCGGCGTAGGGCGCCTCAGCGCGGCCGCGCGGGCCCTATCTTGAAAGCGATCTGCGATGGGGACAGAGTCTAGGTGCGCGGAAGGCTGATAGCTTCGTTTGCGCGGTCTTCTCGCCGCTTACTTTGCGTGTTTACGTTGAAGCGAGAAGCAGCGCCAAGGTTACTTCCCTCACTGCTGCTGCTGCGCTTACTCATGCCGGCGATTTGACAGCGAGTGTCCGCGGTCATCGAATGGGATGTGTTCATGTTCGCCATTGCGCACGTGACATTAAGCTTGTCGCTTGAGTTAGTAAGCGAATGTTTAGAAATTTATACGGCGGATAAAACTTCTATACTTACTTCGAATAGCTGTCTAATATTTCCTGTTGCGATCGATGATTCGCCTTTCGGGCGAAACTGCAACTTATGTTTTGCAAGCACCATGCTTTCATGCCCTGTTTTATTCCTTATCCTTAGTTCAATTTCTTTTCATGTCAACCATCGCGCCTTGTATTCGATGTATGCCCTGTTAGGTCATTTTCTATTCATGTTATGTACCCACTCCTGCCTAAGGCCTCTTGCCAGAGACTGGCAGTACACTTGAAATAATAAATAAATATATGAAGTCCGCTGTAAAATGTGCAAACAAGATATGAATAAGCAAGAAACAATAGCCGTGTCCCTGCACTTCATCGCCGGAGAAAGCTGCCTCCACAAAATACGACATTGTTTCTGCTTCTTGACCAGAGATTCGCGTGTGAGTACCTTTATATGTTTACTCCGACCCATAACGCCCAACACTATGCAAGACAGACTGTGCAAGAATGCTCCGCAGCAACATCCACGAAAGCCGCCAGATGTTGTCGCAAGAGACAAGTACCAGACATATAGGGAGAAGTGACAAATAGATGGTGACGAGATGTACCTCCTGTTGAAGACGGATATGAAAAGGCAGAATCGGGCTTAGGCAGCCTGTTTAGCAGTAGCAGCTCAAGTGTGTAGACAATACGTCGCAGAGGTCTAGGCGCAATCCCTCGCTGAGCAAACAATGAGGATTGCTTTAAGGTTCAGTAAAATACGCATAGGCAACGTGCTGTCACAAGTAGAACCTTTCGCAGGTTTTTGACATTTCTTCAATAATTTAGAAGATAAAAATATTTTAAGTGTCTCGAACCCGTGGTTTCAAATTGCGAGCTTCAATGCCAACTTGGACATACTCTCCACTTGCCCCTGCCTCCGCATGCAAAATTCCTTCCCTGTTTTCTACCATTTGGAGGATATGGAGGATCGCGCAACTTACACGTCACGGGCTCCGCCATTTTTTAATATTTTTTTTCCTCTTACGTTTCTGCTGCGCGGTGCACTACCGTTGACGGCCTCGCAGGCGAGCTGTTGTGTTTGAGTCATTTTGCGCGCTTGCCTTAGCGCGCTGTGCACGAGAACACCAGACTAGTGGTACGATAAGGCAAAATACCACGCGAACACAGAGGCAGACGCAAGTGGATCGAAGACAACGACCGCGCGCTGTAACCCGATAGAGAATGGGAGACATTTTTGTTTTGTACGCGGGTGCGTCTGCAGGACGGCGTAACCAGAAGAGGAACAGGAAACACGTCTCTCTTGTCACGGCACGGAACAAAACGAAGCATCGCAACCATTTGGTTTGGAGGTTTTATTATTTCTCTTAACTTTATATCGCCTCGTGAAGCAAGAGATAGAAAAAATAACTGCTGTAGTCTTGAATGAATCTCTAATTCAAATGTCACGGCGAGGTACGTTTCAGCTACACGAATCACGCAGGCGCAATTGTGCGTCTGACCTCGACTCTCTGGCCGTGAGCGTGACTCCTCTGAGAAGAAGGGCGCGCAGCATTCTGTTTGAAATTGCAGCCGTTCTCCAGGCGTGCAGCGGTGGTGTACTTTTTGATGTGATCCTCAGTGCGCATTTCATACAATACGGTACGTACACTGCGCTTCTTAGCTTAAAATGGCAAAATCTGGTGAGGCGCCCTTCAAGGGAAATGCAAGCAGGCTGTTTACGACAAAACCCAATCGTAAGGAACGTGTTCCAAAGAGGGACCCCGCCAGAAGCCAGTCAACGAGAAAAGCTGAAGCAAATGTAGGTCTTCCATGGAATGAGCATCTACTACACAGCGATAGTGTGACTAAAAGTGCTCAAAAACCTTGTATACCAGTTCTCATGGTTTTCGGAAAAGCTTGTGCTCCTCACAATGTCCATCCTATATAGAAATGCGAGAAATGTCTATCAATTAGGGATGTGTGCATCAATTAGGAGTTAAATAGAAATAAGCAAGGATTTCGTTTGAGTCCTTCTACAGGAATTATAAGTACTATCGCGCTCAGTATGAGCTACACCGCGGGAGCGCGTGGCCAAGCGCCCTGTAAGGTTGAACAGTGGCGCCGATCGTGACATGTTTTCGAGTTATCAGGGGAGGGTTTGGCGGTTCCTGCGAGCTCGCATCGCCTCCACTTGCTTGCTTTCACCCTCTCCCTCCTTTATTTGAAGGAACATTTTGCCATTTATTTTGCTCGTTCCTCCTGTCTTTACTGAAGATGATAAAGTGACTTTGCCACCGACCAGAGATGGCGTGCGAAACTTATCAAAGAATGAGCGCTACCTTCGTTCAAGAAGGGCTATGCAAGTGCTTTTTACTTAAATTAAACACTTTCTGATCGCGTCATGTTTCTAGTGAAGAGGGATACCCGGTGACGACACAGGCTGTGCAATATTTTCAGAAGAGTGTTTCAGCAGAGCTGTGCGGCCAATGCCCAACGCGTTGCCGTTGATACCGTTCCGGTGCACGTTAGCATCATTTCTTCTGTGGCCGCAGTAGCCGTACTTTGCTTGTTTACCGGAACTACACCTGATACGTTCTAATAACATATACCATAACAATAACATTAATAACATATACCAGTCTCTAGCCAGTTCGCCTATAAAATCGAGCCGGCAGGAAACGCTTTTCTTGGATACGTCAACGTGAGGTCGTGTGTAGTGCTCTTGACTAAGAAACTTAACTGACTTCCCACAAGATTGCGTGATCATCAAAAGAGAGCAAAATGTGGCTGGAATGAAAAAAAGGCTTCCTGTATTTCAGTGAAAACAAAAGCTGCGCTGCTTTTTTGGTTTGTTTTATTTTTGTGGGATAGGAATTGGCAAGTATAGCGTAATATGACAAAGAAAAGCCAATTTCTCGCAGTCAAAGAAATTATCACCAGAAAAATAACTCGAGAATTGTAATATATCTTCATTCGAATACAAAGCAAATAACATAGTGAAAAAGCCCTAGTCAAGATAATTATATGAATAACAACGCGAATAATGTATACTGACTGGAATCGGAAAGCATAAAAAACAAAGGCAAAATTGTAGTAACAACAGAGATAATGACATTTTTTTAATATGAAAGGAAATATTAAAGGAGAAAAACACGAGTAACGAGAAAAGAAAATAGATGGAGCGGTCGTCACGCCATAGTAGCGGCTCATAGCCACTTGAACGGCAATCACGTTTTGCATCCTCGACGGGAGTGACGCGTACAGATTCTCAATGAAACTGTGTTCATTTCGGAAGGCGCTGCGCCCCATAGCTCATCAGCGGATGATCTGTGCAATCCTGTTTTGTAAAGCCCGACCTTCATTCTACCCGTGAGACCCATCTGAGACACCGCACCCCTCGCATGTTCAGGAGCTCCTCGACAAACTTTGCAGTGTGGACAGGTGACAGATCTTGTTGGAGCAGGAATTCTCCTACAGGAAAAGGCCCGTTCAACGCGTAAGGGATCATGACACAATAAAATATGTAGCAATACCTTGCTAATGTCAGCGGTCCTTCACTGCGGTGGAAAACGCCAAGTCAATCTTGGGCCATTGCGCCCCAAACATCGACAGCAATGCGGCTTCTCGATGCGACTTGCTGCACGTAAAGGGGGTCGTAGCGGACGTTTACAGGGCGCCATACGCGTTGATTTTGGTCCCAGCGTGTTGTGAAGGTAGACGTGAAGGTAGACGGTCCAGCAGACGTATTCGGTCGCGAAGTTAAGACGCACCGTCTCGTTTGCCTCGGAGAGACGCGGCCTCTGGGCCGCAACGTGGCTCCTGAGTTTTTTTTTTCCGCTAGTCGTTTTTTATTGTCGACACGCTTGCAGATACACCAGCGCCAGCACTGATCTCCTTGGCAGTGCTGAAGGGACTTGCCTGCGCGGCGTCGAGGATATCCATGTTCTGAGCAGCAGTCGTTGCACGAGGGTGCCGTTTATGAGGGGCGTCGCTGATGCGGCCTTCATCTCTATAAGCTTGGATGATACGATTGACAGTCTTATTCGACCTCCGCGTCATCTCTGCTATTTGGCATTGAGTATATTGCTTCAGGGACAGTGGAACTATTCGCAGGCGTTCAGTGTTTCGCACTTCGGACATTTTCCCAAGTGAAGAACGTATTAGTGTTTCATTGTGCGCACTGCACGCAGCCACTTACACGCAATAGGGTGCGCGGCGCATCATTCCGGAATAAAGTCCCTATATAAGAAAAGTACTGCCATCTACTCTTTCCTCCGCCGCCTCCTCTCCTAAAGCGCTTGCTTTTTTCTTTACTTTTTGCTTGCGAAAGCTAAGTCCACGGTGGCGCACCTAGAAAGTCCACGTTGAAGCTTTCAGGCCGGGCGCGCGCCGCCGCCGCCGCCGGCGACTGCGGCTGCGCAGAGCACTTCCAACATGGCACTGAGGCGGAAAAAAAGAAAATATAAAGAAGTGAAAAGCGCGCGCTATCATCGTCCAATCGGAGATACAGGAGAGAGAGAAGCGGCGTTTATCAAAGGATGGCGGTACTTTTCTTATATAGGGACTTTAGTCCGGAATTCCCCATTAAATAAAATGAAGCAAACACAGAGCCAGGCTAGATATCACCTGTTTTGTGAAGCTCGACTTGTCGAACACGAAGTTTGGGCGCCAAGCCAGGGCAGCCGTTATCACTTTCGAAGCTAATATCACCACTGGGCAAAACGAGGGCGAGCGTGAACGCAAGCAAGTGGAGGAGATGCGCACTCACAGGAACAGCCAAACCCTCCCCTGATAACTCGAAAACATGTCACGATCGGCGCCACTGTTCAACCTTACAGGGCACTTGGCCACGCGCTGCCGCGGTGTAGCTCATACCGAGCGCGATAGTACACCTTAAAATGTTACCCCACTTTGCTTGGAAGACTAAATGAAGCAGAGATTTCATATTTCCGGGAAATAGGGACCACTCTACTTGCGACGTGCTCCGAAATTTTGAAGGGTGTAAGCTAATAATATGCTTTCAAAAAAAAGTAATTACTGAATACTCACTTACCCGCCCCGGTGGCTTAGTCAGCTAAGGCGTTGCGCTGCTGAGCACGAGATTGGGGGATCCAATCCCGGCCGTCGCGGCCGCATTTAGATGGAGGTGAAATGCAAAAACGCACGTGTGCTTGCGTTGTAGTGCAGGTTAAAGAACCCCAGGTGGTCAAAATTAATCCGGAGCCCTCCACGACGGCGTGCCCCATAATCAGAACTGGTTTTGGCACGTAAAACCACAGAGAGAAGAGGAATACTCACTTGCTTCTAATTTTATTGCCTTATACAAGGCACGTAGTTGCTTTTCGCTACTGTCCTCAGTGAACTATGCGAGGCACGGTGTTTATATTTCGTTGCAAAAGAAGGCATTTGTGAATACTGAATGATAAATTTTTAATCTCTGTATGTTAATTACCGCCTTTGTAGAGAGCCAGTTATTCAACCGTTCCAGATTATGTTTCCGCAGCGATGCGCAATGTTTCCCTAAGTCCTATACCAATTGTGATAGACATGTGCACCCACTTCGATTTCAGTGACAATAAGGGAAATGTCAAGTTTCATGTGTGGCGAAACTTTAGCGTTATGGCCTAAATAGAAGTGCTGCAAATATATACTATCGCTTTTTTCCTAATATCATACGTCACAAGGAGTTTTCAACTGGTTTCTCTGGTGGCGTCAGCTAGATGAACCAGGCAACTTCTTCATATATGAAGAAAATGAGGGGCACATTAAGCGTGATGCGTATGCAAAATTTGGATCCAAGAGTGTGGGGGAATGGCAGCTTTTGCAACAATTTACGTATGCAAGGGCCCCCTAGCGTTTTGCCTGGGTTTTATGAGCGGCTGGAAATGTGGCCTGCTGCTTTGACGTAACTATAAATGCCACCGAGATCACATTCAGTGAACACGGGGGAAACGCCATGACAAGTTCGTGTGCCAAGGTAAATGGGTACATTGTAGCCTTTGAAAATAATTTAGTTACAAATTGCTCGAACGCACAATAGGTCAAAATTATGCTATGTTTCTCAGTGTCCGGAGATTACTCTACGTTACTCGAAGTATTTATGTGGGAAAAATAAGGCGTCCTTTGAGGGTTGTGCGTAGGCGAAATTAAACATTCCTGCGGTGATTACGTCCTGTACCACAAATTACGCATTTATGTGCTCCTGAGCATACAAAATCAGTTCTATGAGCGGGGCGAAATGTAGCAAAGTACCCTGGCGTAAGTAGAAAGCGCACCGAGATAAAATTTAAATAAAATGGGTGAAGATTTATAGGAAATCTTTCCCCATTTTATGAATTAAATACTGCCTTTGCAAAAAATTTCCTAATGAAGTGTTTGCAAGAGACCAGTCTGCCATTATCGGCAATATTTCTCCCAGTCCTAAAACAACATGCAGAAGAAAGCGCCAATTTAAAATTCGGGAAAAATGAGCGAAATGTTAAGTTTACTGTATGACGAAACGTTCACGTTCCGTTTTAATAACAAGTGTTGAAAATGTACACTGAAACCTTTTTTTTCCCTCTTCATCTCTGTTTATCTTCATGAGTCATAACGTATTCTTACTTTGTTTCTCCAGAGTCCTTGGTGAACAAAACAACGCACCTTGCTTATGTTTTGCGAAGCTAAGGGGCACGTCATATGCCTAGAAGTAGAGAATGTGCGCGGTAATTGCGGCAGAAGTGCTCCGAAGGTTTATGAGTCTCTTTTATTAAAGGTGACAAAGTGAGCACCCTGCTGCGGCATAATTACAAATGCCACAGAGTTCAACCACAGCTTTTTAGAAACATTCTTCAAGCTAGTGTGAGGAAACGTCGCGCGGTCGTGATCACCTACGTTTCACAATGTCTCAAGACAACTCTGCGTTGCACAAGCTTGGAACTGCAATGCAGCAAGCAACTGCAATGCAGCATAACGTTTTTAACGTTTCCGGCTCAATTAGGAACATTACACATAATTATTGAACCCTCGTTTTCTTAGTTTTGCTTTGCAGTATATGAGCCTATCTGGGTGTCCTCTGTGAACTTAGCGAGGCACCTCGTTTGTTGTTCTTCCTGGGGTTTTACGTGCCAAAACCAGTTCTGATTGTGAGGCACGTCGTAGTCGAGAGCTCCGAATTAATTTTTACCACCTAGGGTTCTATAACGTGCACTACAACGCAAGCACACGGGCGTTTTTGCATTTCGCCTCCGTAGAAATGCGGCCGCCGCGACCGGGATTCAATCCCTCGATCTCGTGCTCAGCAGCGCAGCGCCTTAGCTGACTGAGCCACCGCGGTGGGTACCACCTCGTTTGCGTTTGTGAGTGCTAGGTCAAGGTAATGGGTGATGTAGAACGAAAGTTTGAAAGGTGTTGGTTTATTGCCTATTTTCCAATAAGTTACGTAGGCAAGCGCTGTGGAGCGATAAGGGTGCCTTACGAATGGCGTAAAATTTAGTGAATGTTCTATCGAAGTAGAATGTCTGCGAATGTATTACTGCCTTAAAGCGTCCTATACTGCCAAGGTTACAAAGGGACCATTCATATACGGGCAACATTTTAAAGTATGAGATTTAATTACAGACGACTGAACTTGTCATTGCGAATGCTGAAAAGACAGAGCTTCGTGGGAAATTGAGCGGTAATGTGTGCTTCATGTTTTTTTGTAGCGTCGTTTGATGACTGCTCGTCTGGCACAATATTTTCTTGTTTCTGTTTAATGAAATTGTTAATGTAAATGCAATAGGTTACTTCAGCGCGGCCCACTGTTGCTTAGCGTGGTCGATGACAGCTCTGTACATTTCCTCGAAGTAAGGTAGCTGAGATTTGATTCGTCCGTAGTAGCTCGCGAGCTTGGGGTACTTAGAATGGTAGATGCTGCTGATCTGAAAAAAAGAAGCAGAGGAAAGTGATTATCGCCATTCAAAGATGGAATATCTTAAGAAACTTACAAATCAGGCTGAAAGTGGGTATAGTACAACTTCATCAAATGCGGGATGTCGAAAAGCACGAAATAAAAGCAACCAGATGAGTAATGAACGTTAGAACAATTCAAAGCATTGTAACTGTCCAACTTATGCCTTTATTTAGTACCTTAGGTAGCGGGATGCACGTGTCAGCCTGTAAAAGAAGACTGTTAATGTACGTTCGATCACAAAGATTTCTATAAATTTCCGTTGCGTACTTAGACAGTTGTAGTTAGCTTGATGGCAGAGCAAATTCAGGTGGATATTTCACATATTAATTTGCTCGCATTCGTATTCACGGCCGTGTTGACATTCTTCGCCAAAATGTATCTTTGCTCGCATGGAATGGGCCAGAACATGGCACAATTGATTTCAATCTGAGGAACAACGACAGGAGGCGTTACGTCGGAAGATTTATCTGATTAACAGTGTAATGGCAGAACAGAAAGAGATAACGACGAGCGTTTCGCTGGTTATTATCTCCCATTTAAACACTATAGTGAACAGAGATAGAATAGGAAGAAGAAATAAACTGACTTAGGTTTAAAATCTTGATTAATAATTATAATAATTATATTATAATATATTGTATTAGAAACAAGTCACTTCACCCACGCATGTAGAAAACTTGCTTGTGCAATAGATATCGCCTACCAATATCGACAAGCAAATAAGATAGAGCTTGAAAACGATAAAGGAGCGATTATACGTGCGTCCAAGCTAAACCGGGCCAAGCTGTTTCAAAAAGGTAGTACGAGATACGACATTGACATCAATGGTGTCTCGTTAACAGTTGCGTTTCGCACACCGGTAAATTTTCCTGTTATCATTTATTAGGTAGTTCGTCAAAATTGAGTGCCTGAATTTATAATTACTTGCACCATTGCCTAATCTCCAATGTCATATCGCACATCGCATTCGAAGTAACATTTTCAATGGTTGCCACTTCGCTACATTTTCTCGAGATTTTATTTCCACGTATCAACTTTGCTAAGCAAAATGCAGAAAAGAATGCGAATTCAAGGCGTACGCGCGCGTTTCGCGCGCGCGACAGCAGCGCTTTTTAGAGGGGTTACAAAAAGTCAATGCTACTTGATGGCTGACATGATGACCGATAAAAAGTGACAATGCGATGGCGTAGCTGTTCACTACTGCTATGAGCAAGCACTGGCCTCAAGCTGTTTGCTAGAGCATTGCGCACTGGTCTACGGCAGCGATAAGCAATACGACTGAAACAAAGCAGAAAAAAAATCATGGGCCATTCCACTCTGTGAAGATTGATGACGAGCGAAGCTGTTTTGACACACGACTTGCGTCGTCTTGCATGGCGAGCCGCTTGAGGCTGGCCACTCAGGAACGATGTTCATCGTTGTTTGCCGCCCGCCGCCGCCGATTGCCTTCTCGCATCTTTTCTCCCCGTCACTATTCGTGGGCGCGCTGCTCCTTGGGACTGCGCACTATACGCGGCCTCCACATTACGACGAGAGAAGAGAATTGAAATTCAAAATGGAGAACGGCAGCTTGTTTTGCTGACAAAGCACGACGGTGTCGCCGCCCTGGGACAGCGGAAGGAAAGTAGGCACGCACGAGCTTGGACCGACGAAAAGAGAGGGCGGTTTGAACGTAGCCAACAGCAGGTTAAAACTGTATCCGCAGTAATGTAGAAGATTTAGGTCCCATGTATATATGTATATATACATATATATATATATATATATATATATATATATATATGTATAGTAACTGGATTTTTCAATGGGCCAAGCGTATTTAGGAAAATCAGAAGGACAACTTCGCGGTTGTCTTAGGTTTATTATTTACCCAGCAGTTTCGGTCGGTGGACCGACCTTGGTCCACCGACTGAAACTGTTGGGTAAATAATAAACCGCGAAGTTGTGCTTCTGATTTTCCTATATATATATATATATATATATATATATATATATATATAAACTTTAAGCGACGATGGCATGTGCACTCCGGCGATAAAACAGACCAGTTCGGCCTGCTCCGATAATGAAGGCGGTACCGTGTCACGCACTTTCTACGTAGCGTTGGCTGCTACGAGGACTATACTGGAGAATGTCGTCTGGCCCCGAAGGAAGTGCTGTCAAACACAGCGTCTTAAATCGCGAGCTGTTACATGGAATGAACGCAGGAAACTCGCAAGAAGCTTCCATCTTTCTCAATAATACATGAATTGTTCAATTTCATGCAAAATAATTTGAGTCATTCGCTCATCCATGATAACAAAAAAGATTCAACATCGCGTACAAAGCGAATACTAACAAAATACCGCTGGTCTCATCGTGGCATCTCGTAGCCTTTTTTATACTGTTTTACCCAAGTTTGTGACCTGAAGAAGGCAGTTTGT
Organism: Dermacentor silvarum; assembly: GCF_013339745.2. Classification (NCBI taxonomy): domain Eukaryota; kingdom Metazoa; phylum Arthropoda; class Arachnida; order Ixodida; family Ixodidae; genus Dermacentor; species Dermacentor silvarum. The sequence continues at coordinate 128,711,088 of NC_051156.1, read as the reverse complement.
GACCTGAGAATGGCACGAAGAACACAGAAGAAAATCCAGCGCCGTTTGGACAAATTGCATGAACAACGTTGGAAGTCCTTTTGTGAATCACTGGACCCCCGGAAACCACTTTCATACATCTGGAGGACAGTTCGTGGCCTCCGCTCGTCTCCACAACAGCGACATCCTTTCATGGCCTTAGCCCTACATCACTGCCAGACGCAACTTGAGGTGGCAAATGATTTTTGTGCGCGGATCGCTGGCGTGTGTGTCACCCCCAACGGCGAAGATGTTAGTGTCGTCCCTGTGTCTCGCGTCCCAGAAATGGAACTTCCATTTACTATGGAAGAACTTGACGCATCTTTGGCTGCTTCTCGACGTTCATCTTCACCAGGGCCTGACGGCATCACCTATATGCAGCTCTTGCCCATCTTGGACGAGAGGCCAGGCAAGAGCTGTTGAATTACTACAACCGCTCATGGCATGACGGAAATGTTCCTCAGCAAAGGAAAATAAGTCGGCTTGTACCGCTACTAAAACCAGGAAAGTCGCCTTTAGACCTGACATCTTATTGCTCTATTGCCCTGGCAAGTTGCGTAGGAAAAGTAATGGAAAAGATGATCCTTACACGCCTAGAATGGTACCTTGAACGCCACAATATATACCCTGACTCAATGACAGGCTTTCGGCGAGGCAGGTCTTCAATAGACAATGTTATCGACCTGACAACGTACATACAGCAACAAAAATGCCTCAAGCGCATATCAGTGGCGCTCTTTCTTGATGTGAAAGGGGCGTATGATAATGTCACGCATGAAGCAATCCTTGAGTCATTGGAGACTGTCGGAATCAGTGGCCGTTTGTTTCAATGGATCAGAGACTATTTGACCAGAAGGTCCTTCTATGTGCAGACCGAAAATGGCCCCTCTGCCAACTATTATACCTACGGCGGCGTTCCACAGGGCGGGTTATTGAGCCCTATTCTCTTTAACCTAGCTATGATTGGCCTTGCTGAACTATTACCCAAGACAATACACCTGTCGATCTACGCCGACGATATTTGTCTTTGGTCTTTTGCGGTGACTCGTCTTCAAGTGCGCGCAAGAATTCAGCGGGCAGCCACCCTAACTTGTTCGTATCTCAGAAAACAAGGCCTTACTATGTCCATCGAAAAATGTGCGCTCATTGCGTTTACGCGCAAACCCATGACACCGTACCCTGTTTCTCTCAATGGGCAGCCTATTACATACCAGCAGTCTCACCGCTTCTTAGGTGTGATTATTGACAGGAACCTTTCATGGAGCCCCCACTGCATCTACCTGAAGCGGAGACTAATTTCGATTATACATATAATGAAGTTCCTGTGTGGAAAAACTTGGGGAACGTCGGTGCGGTCCATGCTGCAGCTGTACAGAACACTGTTTCTGGGATTTTTACGATACAGCTTGCCGGTTTTAGCGAACACATGCAAAACAAATATTCGTACCCTCCAAAGTTTGCAAGGCCAGGCTCTGCGGACATGTCTTGGACTTCCACGATGCGCCTCGACTCATGCAACAATCGTGATTGCTAGAGACTACTTGATTACAACATACATTACGGTTGACAACCTCAGAGCACACATTCGACACCTGTGTCGCGTACCTAGTCATCACATTGCTGCTTTGCCGGCACAAAGACCTCAGGCCACGTTTTCGAAACTTGTTGCGACACAGCGAGGCTGCCTTCCATCGGGATTTACACCAGCAGCAAGACCACTGTCACCCCCGTGGTGTCTACGACAGCCACAAGTACACCTCACGATTCCGGGAATTACGAAAAAGCTCCGTCATTCCACGGTAGCTCTACGACAGTTGACATTGTCATTGCTTAACGATGCATATGCATTACGAACGCAGGTTTACACCGACGGATCTGTCTCAGCCACCAGCTCCACAGGCGCTTTTATCATCCCGACCTTACAAGTCACAAGCAAGTTCAAAGTGTCCCACATAACGACTTCTACGGCAACAGAACTTGCCGCCCTACGTGCTGCTGTTAATTACATCGCAGAAACACCACCTCGAAAGTGGGTCATTTTTGTGACTCCAAGGCAGCCCTTCAGAGTCTGCAGTCAGCATTACGACGCAAGACACATGAACAACTGGTGTTTGAGACCAGAGAGGTTCTCCATCGAGCCCTCATGAACGGACATGACATCATCTTTCAATGGCTGCCGGGGCACTGTGGCATCGTCGGTAATGACCTTGCTGATGATGCCGCCCGGTCAGCCAATAAGCAAACTTTAACTGTTCCTATACCCTTATCAAGGACAGACGCAGCGAGGGGTCTTCGTTTACTCGCTCAAACCAAGACAGAAACATCATGGAGCAGCCCGATTTGTACGAACTGTCATCTCCACCGGCTGGATCCTACACTGAGGCTACAAATTCCACCGAACTTACCCCGCCGTGATGCAACTTTACTTTGCCGCCTGTGGTTAGGGGTGGCTTTTACGAAAGCGTACTCATTCCTTCTGGGCATGTCCGACACACCAATCTGTGAGTCGTGCAACTGTGAGGAGACGGTGGAACACGTGTTGTGTTTTTGTCATCTTTATGAGACCGAACGCGACATTCTCCGGAGTGTTAAACAAATTAGACAGGAGACCGCTTTCAGAGACAGATTCTTGGACCGTGGCCCCACGCGTCGCAGGCTCACAAAGCGACGCGGGCATTGTTAAAATTCATGAAGTCGACTGGCCTCAGTGACCGACTGTGAAGTGTTGGACAACTGCACATGTTCATACTGCGAGTACTTTCTTCCCACTCTCTCCTTTCTTTTCATCCTTTAATCCCCTTCCCACGTCTAGGGTAGCAAACCGGACGTGCGTCTCGTTGACCTCCCTGCCTTTCCTTCAAAAGTTCCACAAACATGCAAAATCTGGAAATCGAACCCACGACCTCTCGGTCCGCGACGATAGATCGCCGAGCGTTTAACCCATTGCGCCACAAACGCATTTGCAGAGAGCTACACAGACGCGCCTTATATATCTAACACTCCTCCGTGTACCCGCGCTCTTGCTCGGGGCGGTGCCGCCGCCTACGAGCAGAAAAGAGAAGTACTGCATTATGACACTAACGCGCACCGACAGTGAACGCTTCGGTGGTCTCAGCACTACGACGCCTCGATGCCAGCATTCGAAGGGACGCTGGCATCAAGAAGCACTACCAACGCCAGGTGGCGTTCACCGTACTCAGCACAGCGGAGCGTGGCCTCCGCAATTAGCTCTGAAAATGTTTCTGAAGTTGATCGCGGAGGCTGCAATTACGACGCGCTGTACGCGCTGATTTGACTCGGTGACGATTCAGTTACGTGCTTTGTCTTGCGCGTTGTATTAGTGTGTCAGTTACGTGCTTCGTTGACCTCCCTGCCTTTCCTTCCTTCTTTTTCCTCCTCCTCCTTTACCCAAGTTAGATGGGACACAAAGTATATATAATAAGATAAGAAGATCCGTAAATACAGGAAGCCATTTGACACAGAATGTAGCTTGACACAACTTGAACGTACACGGAGGGGTGACGTAATACTATTGTAGAGTGGAGATATTTGAACATGTGGCGCCACCTGAACACCTATGTATACGGCTAACTGGCACGTATATTAGTGTTGCATACGTAACCACTGCAAGAATAGCGGAGAAATAACCGAATAGTGAGCGAATCTAATGGTTATGTTACTAACCATGCAACGAAAAAAAATGTTCGTGACGCGGTTTTAATAGGCGTTATGTACTACTTTGTACCCATGAACATATATAAGCACGAGCTGCATGCATTGGTAAGGGCGGAAAGCACAGTCACCACACGGAAAACATACAGTAATGCTTGTGACACATTGCGTCCTACCTCAAGAGGCAAGGTCAGCTGAGGCAATATGGCCAGATCGGCAAGGGTGAGGTTGTCGCCGACGGCGTACTTGCCATCACCGATGAGCTGTTCGATACCTCTGACAACATTATCCTCGAAGGCAGTCACCTCTTCAGCAGTGGGCTTTGTCTTGAGAAGTATGCGACGACGCTGCAAGGGTAATTTAATGGCATTAATGCGCTGTTCGCGCTAACAAGTGGAGCATACATCAGCGTAGAATAATTCACCATAAAACAATATCGCCACGCACTCATGGCGATATTGCACAAGTAGAGCAGCTAGCGCATACCTAATGCTGCCAAGAGGAATAAACGGGTCTACTAAATGGTGCGAAGTAGGATACTTCCACTGCAACAAGCTCATTCGGACTACACCTAACGGGGTCAGTTATGTTCTGTCACAGGTAATGATGTGTCAAACAATGACGTTCGTATTCACCCTTACAAGCCGTGGTCACGGTGTCTATGCTCAATACGACGCTCAATACTGTTTCTATGGCCGTCGCAGTCGTGTACTGCCACTGGTCGCGCATTCTTGCTTGACAAACTTCACAGCCATAGTTTTCGACGCCCATTTCAGCGCATTTATTATTAATCCCGGCAATACCGATCTGACGATGACCGCCGGCTCTAATATAATTCGCATTGAAACAATCTAGCGACACGCCGTATTGCCAACGCCGAGACGCGTATGCAGCCGTGTTCCTCTCTCGCGCTTCTTAGAGCACATGCTGCGCGATTTAGCAACGGCGCTGTAAAGTTCGTGCGTGGCGCTGGTTGGACCGCACCGAGGATGTGAGAAATCTAAATGATGATATTTGTCATTGTAGAGCCGTACATATCCTTTGGTACATACCTAGTTACCCAAGGTATTTGGGCCGTTAATCACTTTTCTAACTAATCATTGAATTGCCTCACCATTAAAACACTTCGTCTCACGAATCTCATGCCGCAAAGGCGGTGCGAATCCTTGAATTATAAAGGGAGTTATCGGACCGATACCCGGCTTTCTCTCTATTTTCGTTCTCGCTAGTGGGCCAGATGCTACACAGCAGAGAAGCCAAGAGAGCAAAGAGCCGGCTAATACATGAGTTTCGTGGAGCCGAAAGGGCTCGTCACCGCACAATATGGCGGCCGCAATAAACTATGCTACGGTGCATTCGCGGCCATCTCGGAGGCGACGCATAGCTGGCGCAACTACGAGTAGTGCAAAAATGAAACGATTTTTTCGGTCTTTATGGTATCGCAGACATCCTTATTTTGATTTATTTAGCTCACAATTAACAATTATGTCCCGCTGTGAGTGATCTCGTGATTATGAAATCAGCCAATAGCGTTGTTAGGCCAGGTGCTTTCGATGACGGTGCACGAACACACTGCGGATGCGAATGCAAGCTGTGTTCGACCCGAGGCTATAGATACTCTGCCGCTTGCAGTGGAGTGATATTTGGCTCATATGTTCACAGCAGCCCCTACGACATATCCGCAACGTTTTTCTTGCGTTGTTCAAAAACTGTTTCACAGATTGTTTCACAGATTGTTTCACAGATTGAGCCTATCGTCTCGGAGGGAACGCGTGGACTTCGTGGCAGCACCAGTAGATGGCGGAGCGTGTCCAGAAAGAAACACGAGAGAGGAGCACGGTTGCCGCATGGCGCGTTTCTAAGCGTTCGCAAGCGTCGGCGTGCCGCGCATCTCGGAAGCCACGCGGAAATTTCGTGGTGGTGGTGCTAGATGAGCCTAAGGGCTCTTAGGGAAGCGCGAAAGAGCAGTCCCGCTGCAATACACGCCTCATACATATGTTGTTTCGACGGTAGCAGCATGTTGTGCCGGTATATTGATTCTATGTTAATGCAGTACAGTCGGCATTCGTCGTGAGATAGCTGCTGCCGCATTTTTTTGTCTTGTAACTATATGCGAAAGCAGTTCCATATACTCTGTTCAAGTTCACAATACAAGTATATCACTATTCCACTTCCTTCTATATTCGTCAGATAGGAACTCCACCTATCATGCTCTAATACATTCAACAATTTTCACATACTTTCCTGTTCAAGCTCATTGTATATTTTCGTATTTAGTTTTTATTTTATTTTCTGCCGTTATCTTTTTTTTCTCTGATTTCTTCTGTTCTCCTGTGATATTGTGATGTATGGTCACACGCATCTAAACCGAGGTGGTCCCGCCCCGCACACAAGCCAAGAGATTTTGCAGGCTGGACTAATAATATTTTTATTGTATGTATTTTTTCTGATATAAACATTGTTCATTCTACACTCCATGCCGTCTCAGCTGGGGAGCCTCCAGTTTGAGGCGACGCTTGCACAAACGCTTGTGTAATTAATTTAGGCTTTGTGTCTCTCAGAGCCTTGGTGTAGCTTATCTCCATTATTCAGCAAGATGTGTCGTCGGGATAGCTCCACTGTTAATATCATCACGTGAAGACCACCACTTGATTTGATATAAAGTATGCAAAACCAGACGGACGCTGCTGATGCACGCTGCTGATTACAACAATATATGTATTTACACATCGCGGTTAAATTCTTTGCTACGTATAGTAAGGATTTCGCGATAATGTATGGGCGCTTGGTGACGTGCGCTCTAAAGAGAGCAAAATGTTTACTGTCTGTGATTAATAAGCTGAACGTTTGTACAATAATGATATTGGAAAACTGTATTTCGTCAAAAAACGAAACAAAAGTGATAATTTACAAAATTTCCGATAGTGAAATCACGTAGTCGAAACATTCCTCGTTACATAGAATAAAAGTTTAGGAATTAAAACTCCACTGCATGCTCTACTTATAGGGTACCTCGAGCAAGACCTACATTGACGTCTGGATGTTGCCTTTGGGATGATTGTGTGTAGTTTACTACTAATTGGCGTGAAGCTGTTAGCTGTTATTCAGCTCGACAGTTTAGGTAAGGTTATTAAGCGTGTAGTTAACGCTTACTGTGTCCCGCAATTTTTGGCACAATTTCTACGGTAATGTAATATTATCTGTGAGTCTGCTACTTTCAAGGCCTTACTCTATCCACCAGCATCCCGAAGACACTGGCGCTGATGACGTTGTGAAGCAGGAAGCAGGGGCTTTCACAATACGATGCCTGATAAATCCATTCACCAGTTGCTGACTACGGCAAAATGAATTGAAATGCAGGTATCGCCCTTTTTGAACTTCTTCTTGAAATGATTATTACATAATTGTTTTTAATAATCAAAGCTGTTAGAGGGGAAATCATATGACATCACTGATCCAGGCAATGTGTGAAGGTGTAGAACGACGGAATGCCAGTTCGACTATGCATGCCGCTTGATATGAGCACTCCATTGAATAAAACTGGCTTGGGAAGAAGCCTCCAGTATAATGATACGCGAGATATCCCGCAATAAATAGCATTGGCTACTTTGAATGGGTGCTACAAATAACTTGTGAAAAATCACTTGAAACGTTTAGGAGCTGCATGCGCACTTACGAAAAAGTCAGCCACTTGAGGATGAACGGTGGCATAAATGGCGGCGAGGACCTGGTCGATGCGGGTGCGTAATTTGATGTCTTCGGGGTATAGCTCAGCTTTCGGTGCGTACTTCCGGAGCAAGTAGTAGGCGATTGCCGAGCTGAGAGGCAACAACGGATCAAATGAATGCGTGCATGGCCTACAGTGCCGATTGAACAGAATCACCAACATGATGGGTATAGCTGGATCACTACTTTTTATAGCGTAAGTTTTCCTGTCGAATGGTTAATTTCTATCAACTTTGCTTTACTGAATAGGAGATAGGGAAGCGGCCTATATACAGCTCTGATTTGAACTACAAGATTGCTCCACTGAGCGCACCTGTGTTCTGTCAAATGAAACATGAAATCGTTACCTAAGAACAGCACACATTGTCGGCTCGTAACAATCTCTAACGCACACGGATCCTTTATTTTTCTGAAAAGCACATGATATATAAGGGCTGGTTTTGTTTGCACAAATTTCTTATATTTGTCTAACCAATTTTTATAGAACCGGCTATTCGCCACCGATTACTGCAGCTCATTATTATTTTTCAATCGCACGATTTGCCATAACTTGATAAGGCTTGTTGTTCAAAGAAATGTAAGAGAGCGAGACCAGCTTTATTGAAAAGAAACAGCAGTCCGGGTCCTTCTCCGTGAAGAAGCTGCATAGGTGGCCTGCGGAACTCATCGTGCATAATTAAATGTTCGTAATATGCGAGCTGGCCTGGTCCGTATCCCTGCAACTCTAAGTACCTTTTGTTTTCTGACCTTCGCAGATGTCTAGCATCCCTTGCAGACACGGGGCAGATCACTTTGGACATTTCACATAGTCTTCAGGTGCTGGGGCCCAGACCGAGGTTGCTGAAGGAGTAAGGGCTGCCCCGGCCCGACATCTCCGGAGAGAGACTTCCTCCACCAGAGCTACATTACAATGACGGGAGCAGGCACATGAAGGGATTGGACCATGTGGGTGCCGAAGGTGAAGTTATATTCGGGCTACGAAGATATAACACGTAATTTTGAGCGAAAAATTAGTGTCCCTGTGCCCACCTACGTTGGATTGAAAAAATAAATTGCGACTTGTTTACGCCCACATACACGCACACATACGTTTTACTAGAACCGTAATCATATATGATGTTTCGGTGACTTAAGCAAGCTACTGATATTTGGTATACCTATTTCTTAGACTCTATAGGGTATTATTGTTTCTTGAAGGCCGGGCTGGCCTTCAAGTATATAAAAAACTAGAAAGAAATCTCACAAGTATGAATAAAATCCTGCGTCAATCAGGAGGTCTAGCTATGCTCTATAATTAGAGCAATCTTGACTACACTTAGTAACGCCAGCATTTTGGTCGCTATGCAGCGCTGGTTATGCCCCCCCCCCCCCCATTCTTGGTTGCGACCAGCATGGGCTTGTGTCAATGCGGCACAAAGGTCACAGGTTCCTTCATGTATGCATCGAACTTTTCTGTGCGTGAACCTCTAATCACCATCCTTCGCTCGACAAATATCTCACGCCTACTTCTTCCGCCTGGCATCGCTGTGTCGCCGTCTCACAAAATGTATCGCATGAACTGGCGATTCCATTTAGGCATAACTTGTGTACGCTGTAATTTATGACCATAGACATCCCATGAGAGTACATTGGCGACATGGCGGGTGCCTAAACATTGCATGAAGTCAGATGTTGCATAGTAGATGATAACCATGACAGCCCGTCATAGTTCTTAATGTTTTAGAATTTTCCATGTTGATAGTCGCCTTTCTCTAATCCTATTTCTACGAATAAGTTGCAGGATACCGAATCTGAGGTCTTGGTCAGCGGCATTCAGATAATAAGTCTATGGCCGCGCAACGATCATAATCAAACTGCATAGCTCTGCGTAAGGCTAAGGGCACTGGCGTCGCACATGAAAACCGCCTCCAGGCTAACGCTTGCCGTTTACAGCAGTGCGAATAAAAAAAAAACTCCTGTTTCTTGCCTTTCGTAAACAACGAAGCCGTCATCATCCATAGCAGGAACCTTGCGGAATGGGTTTATCTGCGAAAAGAAATTGAGTTGAATTTGGGACAGTAAAAGTTCATTACATTACTCTTATGGCAGCGCTAATTAAGAATTCTCATATAAATAGTGTGCGTACTCTTTTCCTTAGTGACCTTTGTACATACTATGTTTGCCTAAATGCCAATGCCACTGAAACCTTATTGTTTGAAAAGTCGACAATACCCGCCTCACAAGGCTTAACCAGGAGGTAGAGTTTTTCAATACCTGGCCATTGACCCCGCTATTCCGACGGAGAAATAATGCATATACCTCGCCTCGATGACTCCCATGTGGTCAAATTTGTTCCGACGCGAGTCATCTTTCAGTAATATCGGGCATTTTTAACATAAAGCAATATAAATCTCTTGAAACGTCGAGAAATGACACAAATCTTTGAATAACTGGCGTTTTATACCCTAATACCTGCTTAGTTGCTCATTTATTCGGTGATCTTGATTTTAATTTTTTTATGTTTTTTTCCTGGAGGGAGTTTTCAGGTAGTCGGAACTTTGACATTTTATGTAGGAAGGTCTGGTCTAGGTTATACTGATTACGCACGGCATCATGTAATTCTATCCCCTCTATAACTGAACCTACTAGCCAATAGGCCATTCTGATAATGCTCAGACGCAAATACCTATTCATAATATACACCTGTCTCGCACTCACATAGACAACCCACTTGAATTATCGCACAGTTTCCTCGGCAGAATGAAGAGACCAAATTCAAAAACACTTTCATTCGTCACAAGCAAGTGTCTGCGATTTGCCGGTGGCCATTCCCAGTGTACGGGTGCATTTCTTGAAATCCTGCACCATCACAAACGACAAATCACCTGCGTGGGTACAAGTTAAGTCGTCCACCCCGTGCCCAGATGAATTGCGCCATAACTACCAACATAACGTCCAACGCAAGTTTCTATTGCGACAGCAATTATACGGACACTCCAGGCGAATTTCCCCCGCCGCCGTTGTGTTCCGAATAATGCCCAATTGCGACGGGAATGAACGGCCCCGCACGCAAGGAAAATACGGCATCATGTAAATCAATCCTCTCCGTAATTTACTCGACTACCCAATAAGCAACTTTGATAATGATTGGACACAAAAGCCTGTGCAGCGTTGCATTTGTACTCAGTCACCTAAACAGCACATTTCACTCATGCATGCCAGGGCGAGCTAAGAATGGTGCTGGCTTAATGTGCGCTGTCTTCCAGTGTGCCCTATATTCGAGGTAAAGTGATCGAGCGTGCTGGGTGAGGAGAGCACGCCGAGAGTGGCTGCGCATAAGCCCCCTGCTGCTCATGCCTGCTAGTGCAGTTGCGTGTATGCGCGCGGCACACCCGCTCAATGTTGTAAGCAATCAGTGGCGGGTGCCAGGGTTCAGGTGTACTCCAGATGGTTGGTGGCTGCATCCGTGCTCGATTTGGGAGACGTGGTCCAGCTGGCATAATGAAGCGAGAGGGCACACACTTTGTCATGTTTGTACATGCACGCGTGATATCGGGCTTGTTAGAAATGTTTCCCATAATTTATATGGCCTATATTGTGATTGGAGTGCTTGGGTTGGAGTGCTTACGGGAGGCATTGCCAAATCCTGACTGGGAGCTTACCCCTGTCGTTGAAATGAAAAGTGTACAATCATTGCATTCTACCGGTGCTAACATATGGGGCAGAAACTTGGAGGTTAACAAAGAAGCTCGAGAACAAGTTAAGGACCGCACAAAGAGCGATAGAACGAAAAATGTTAGGAGTAACGTTAAGAGACAGGAAGAGAGCGGTGTGGATCAGAGAACAAACGGGGATAGCGGATATTCTAGTTGACATTAAGCGGAAGAAATGGAGCTGGGCAGGCCATGTAATGCGTAGGGTGGATAACCGGTGGACCATTAGGGTTACAGAATGTATACCAAGAGAAGGGTAGCGCAGTCGAGGACGGCAGAAAACCAGGTGGGATGATGAAGTTAGGAAATTAGCAGGCGCAAGTTGGAATAGGCTAGCGCAAGACAGGGGTAATTGGAGATCGCAGGGAGAGGCCTTCGTCCTGCAGCGGACACAAATATAGGCTGATGATGATATTGTGATTGTGTAATATTTTGCTATCGCTGTCAATACTCCGCCGTTATGACGTAACTGTGACTTTTTTAACGTTTATTTCTTCTTGGACACCCACTAAAAAAAGTGCACGCTTTGTTTACGCCTCTATTGTGAACGAAAACAAGGATTTTTAGCGATTGTGTCCAAAGTGCTCAATTCACTTGCACACTACTTTCGATGCCCGTCACCCATAACATACGGCCCATACTTTCCAAATGTTAAGTCACTGCCGCATGTGTGTCTTGCATCACACAACGAAAATGTTGTGCGTGCTGCACAGAACACCTCTAAACAGGCAGAAAACAACAGTTTAGAAATTCTAACGTAGCGCTTATTTAACCCAAGAACTTTGATATATTTACCCACACATCAAAGGTAACGTGCTCCTTAGTCGTCGCAATTTAAACTGAGTGCATTTTTTAGTAACCTCCGGATAACGCGACAAGCAACGTGTAACGTTTTCCTGTGCTTACAGTCGCATATCAGCCTCGCCGTAAAAATGTATTTGCCTAGCGCCACACAAGGTTAGCAGTATTATCTCGGTAATAATCGTCAAATAGTCGGCAACATGTAATGCATTAGCAAATGTTCACAGTACAAAAATAAATATGTGGTGGCGTAAGCTTTGACCATAAACCTAGTGCCTAGTCTGCGCACATCCTCTTTGTTTAGGCGTGCCCGTTCTTTTCGTGTATAGTTCGTTTCATTTTCTGTCGTTTTAGATTACATGAATGTAGTACCCTGAGCCTTGAAGAAAGACGGAAGAATTAAAAAATTTGACATGAACAAAATCATGGCTCCATGAAGTCCTCTTACCTTGAGGTATTCCTCACTTAGTTGCTCCTTGTTTGCCACGTCCACGTTCCTGATTTTAACTTCCACGCCTAGGTACTTGGCAACCAAGAGCACGAAGCCAGCAGGGTGGGCTGCCGGGCAAGATGTACAGAGTGATGGCCATAGCCGGTCTCTAAGGGATGGTCCTTCGCAGAACGAGCCGAGAGCGGTAGAGTGCAACCACTCAGTGAGACACGTTTTACAGCGGCCACCTGCACACGCGGCTGAGTGGAGGCTGTTGACATCGTGCGGGGCGCTGCTGCATTATGTGTCACAGAAAGTGATTGAAGAGAGAGACGCGCGGGCGACGCAACACTGTGCTTAATAACGAATCGACCAATCAGCCGGCATGGCACTGATGGGGGTAGACAGAGGATCTCGTAGAGGTACACGACGCGTCGGTGGTAGGTGGAATGTCAAAAATACCGATACATGGCAGGCAACATGAGGCACGAACGGCGCTTCATACGCGATGAACTCAGCTAATGTTACATTGTGTTAAAGCACGATCGCGCTGTGTTTCAATGCATTACCAGACTCGATCGGACCGAGCCTAATGTAAGGCTGATATGCACAGCTGGTAACAACTCGTGCTAAAGTTTAGGAATCCGATAGAAGCCTAATACTTTTGTGATCAGTTTGATTATTTTGTGAAATTTGAAGAGTTTATATTTTCTCGATGTCGGAGGCAATAAACCAGGCCAAAAGAAGTATGAAGGTAAGAATTGCGCAACCCGGCGTGGTTGCTTAGTGGCTGTGGTGTAGCGCTGATAAGCACGAGGTCGCGAGATAAAATCCCGGCCACGGCAGGCGGCATTTCGTTGGGGGCGAAATGCACAAACACCCGTGTGCTTAGATTTAGGCGCACGTTAAAGAAACCCAGGTAGTCAGAATTAATCCGGAATCCCCAACTACGGCGTGCTTCATAATCGGGTCATGGTTCTGACATGCAAAACCTCATACTTGAATTATTTATGAAAAATTGCGCCAATACTGCTGTACAAAAAAAAAAAGAAACACAGGGAGATGCGTGCTAGCTCCTACAGCTTAAACGCAGAAAAAATAGCTGAAAATCTGTCTTTCACCGCAATGAGCAATTCTTTTCGCGTATTGCGTCACACAAAGAAAACCAGAAGTTATTAGATGCTTTGCCTTTCTTTCCCCTTAAAGCAAGCAAACCGCTTACTAAATTCAAAGCTCTCAGCATCGATGACCCTTCTAGTGATTCTTACTGTAGCGTAAACATTTTCGCAATTGCGTCCTGAGTGCAATGAAAGTAGGTACTGGGGAGTCATGCTCCCGTATCATATCCACCGTGTAGAACACGACACGTGATGACGAGTTCATGGCAAACGCCGTATACCGAATTGCACTTATAGTGTCCAAGGTGTACTGCACATCCCACTGGTGGGTCAGTGACTACGCAGCGGCACTTTAGAGCACGTCGGCGCGGTTTAGGCTTGCCTCCCATTTTAATGGGAGGCGAATGTAAAAACTTTTGCTCAGCGTGGCAGGTCGCATGTAAAATAAATCTGACAGTACAAAATCAGTTCCGATGCATCAACTACGATGTGTTTCATATCCCCGCGTTGTAGATTTTGGTCTTTAAATCTCGACAAACGATCAAGGTTAACTGTCCACAGCAGCGAGGAAAAAACAACGCTTTGACACGGCTGTTCAACTCGTACGTATTTCCGCTCGGCCGTGCATGTTAATAAAGGAGCGTCTACAAAAGAGTACAGAAGAATATTGTTTTTTCATCTGTAGAATATCACTGAAGGAACGTTTTGTTAGCCGTCGGTGATGTGCCCTTGCCACTTTTTGGCAATCTGTTTTTTTTTTTGCCTGTTGGCGTTGAAGACACTGAGCTGATGATTGAAGACAAGATTGATTGAAGATGAAGACACTGAGCTGAGATCATTGAGCTGATGTGCAGGCAAAATTTTAAGGTTGTGAAAACTTCATGGGCACTCACTGCCAAAAAGAAGCAACGACTATACTATATTGCATGAGTAAACCATGAAAAGCATCATTTGGTGCCATTTTCTCACATAGCTGTACACATTGGTCGCCAATTGAACATATTTCATCTGAACGCGAACTTATTTCGGCCTAGAAAGAACATGTGGAAGAGATGATTTAGCGCGGTAAACTATGTACTTCGAGAATAAGAAACATGCGGACAAACGAACCATGTTGTTGTTTTTTTCCTAAAAAGAAGAATAACGCTTTTCATCTCAAGTTTCAACTTTCAAGCGCTAGCAAGTCCTTGAACTATTTGACCTCGGCAGCCAAACGTCTGGCGAGCCGAGATAAGCGTGTATTTCCGCCAGTATGGTAAAATATCCGGAGCAAGGATCCCTACAGGAACAAGCTGCCATCCTTTTCCTACATGCAAGCGCCAGTACGATATCTTCGTTATGGCAACATTTGTAGATCAAGGGCTTTAGCGGTGTTGGTGGTTCCTCGAATCACCACCATAGCGCAAAAAACGGGGACGAGATAGACAGACACATCCGGCGCTGACACTACAGCGCCGTGTCTGTCTTTCTATCCTGACCCACCTTTCGCGCTCTGCTGGTGTTTTCTTTTATAGATCGTCGGCAAACGAGTGCTGTGCCTCGTGGGTCGCGACAAGGCTTTTGTCGTTCGCGCCCATATCAAGGGCAGTGCGATGCCCGACTGCTTAATAATGAACGTGGCTGGCCGCTTTCATTCGAGGCTATCTGCTACAAGCATCCATTCATACGTTTTAAAAAGCGATCGTTTAAAGCGTTGTTTCCAAACAAACACTGCCGGTTTTTACAAAGCAACCAACTTGCGAGACCAGAACTAGTTGTGAACGACAACCTCTTGGCAGTGCCTACTTATCTGCTTGAAGCACTTGGAGTTTCCAGCTTTAGTTCTCGCCCGTTATTCGTCTTCAATATGAATAAGATGCGTTTGCACTGAATGCTAAACAGCATTCAGAGCGGTGCCATACAATAGTGCCATAATACAAACAGTAGTAAGGCAAGTCGAAGCCGTCTGACGGTAGATTTATCTCCATAGCCACAGAGATGTGGGTGGTGATGGGGAGATCGGCTAGTCTGAGCCTGGTGCCGACCGTCTAACTTGCCATCACGGATGAGGCGTTATAGCCGTTTGCCCTCTTGGTCACTAAATGCCCTGACTCCCTCGGCAGTCTAGACTGTGTCCCGCCAGACACAGGGTCGCGATATAACAAAAAAATACTCGCGAAATGGTAGCTTTTGGGCACGCAATCAATAGCTCTGGAATTCGCTATTGATGATGGACGCACTTGTCACGTATATTTCAGTGAGACCAAGTTTTTGGTACCTGTATGTCTAAACAAGTTCATTACATAAAATATCCTTGCGGATTTTGGATATATGTATGTTCGATGAAAGAGGCCGGATGGCAACAGAGCGAAATGAGCACAATCTTTTTAATCGTCGTCTTACTGTCTTAATACCCCAATCTACTGATTGAGTGTCAAATTATTCAGGCGTGTCGGCTACCAGCATAACCTGAAATGGAAAAGAAAAGAAGAAAGCAGCAAATCACAATACATTTTTCCCGTTATTACTTAGCGCGCAGTTCCAACTCGCTGCGTATTCATTTTCATACATTGGCACATCGAGCCGTGCCAATGTATGCTTGGTGTCCCAGTGAATCTGCCGCCCCAAACATGCCCTGTGAATGTTATTTGTGAGTTATCTTGAGCAGCAACGTCATTGTCAGGCCTAGAGAGAAAGCTAAGATTGAAAGTACTTAATGAGAGGAAGGACCTCGTAGAAGTCACGGACCGTTCTCTACGCACATGCTATGATTCAGAAAAATGTCAGTGCGTTTCCCTAAGCGGGAATGGTATACCTTGGAGTAAAGGGCGTACTTCCAAGGCCTGTATTAGGCGACGGCGTCACTTAAAAAAATAGAGCATAGATGTGGCGTATGAAAGAGGATATGACGCTTACAAATTTCTAGGAAAATATGTATAGCGACCATACAGGTGAAAAGAACATACTGAATTGCGTCTTTCTGTCCATAACTAATGTGTCGTCATCATCACCTTCAAAAATCATCCTTTATAAAATAATAAAAATGACGAGGAGGCACTGCCCACTTCAATGGATGTAATTTTATTTTCTGGTAACATACTTGGTAACGCTGGTCTGGTTGTAGTTACATACTTGGTTGTAATATACTTGGTTGTACAAATTAGAACTTTTGGGGGGCTTATTGACTGATAATTGTCCAGGCATGAAAATGCGCCTCATACCTAAGATCCGTATAAGATAACACGTCAGTGTTGTCACTTACATAAATCTATGAACTTAGGTTATTAAACTTGTTCTCGTCCTTGCATTAACAAGAGTGCGAACGGTGTCGGTTCCAACAGCTGTGATTGGTACGGTAAATATCTCGCAATACGTGAAAGAACTTCCTTCATTAGCGTTTTCTTTCTTCACAGGAAGAGTAGCTCTCTGAATAGAGCAGAGTATAAGTTTGTCTGCGAAGTTGTTACTGTTGCCTTTTTAGAGATGTACAGGTTTTAAGAGGAATCCTCACATTGCCTTTATAATGTACTGAAGGCACCGGTCATAGTGCTGGTGAAGGCAGAGAAGAAGACAAGCAGCGCTTGCTCATCCGCTTCGCCATAGCTCCCGCTGGCTTGTTTAGTCCTACCCCAGTAAAGCTAGATGAAGTGCTACAAAAGCTAGATCAAACACCCCCACTGCATTTGGTGGAGGTGCTGGGTTTCTCTTCAACATCCTGGAACTCCGCAGCCAGGCGCTACCACCAGCTCATGTGATGAATGAGACGGGACCGCCCCAGGCTGCTGCTCCGATACCCACAGCCATCGTCTGCCTTGGCTTCATCCGGCAGCGCGATCCTGCTATATTTAGTGGGACAGACGACCTCGACGTCGAGGACTGGCTCACTGCATATAACTGTGTAAGCGCCACTAATAAGTGGGACGTCCGCGGTAAGCTCATTATTATATTGTTTTATTTGATGGACGTGGTGAGCCTATGGTTTTGAAATCATGAATCCAGACTTACCTCATGTTCGGCTTTCATGACAGCGTTGACTGAGGTCTTCGGTCGTCCCGCCGTTCGTCGCCTTCGTCCGAAAAGCGCTTGCGTGGTCGAGCTCAATGCAAGGACGAGAGAACGAGCTCAACGCAAGGACGAGACCAGTTACATTGCAGACGTGTTCTCGCTCTGCAAGCTCGTCAACTCATCTATGAACGAAGCTGGCAAGTTCAAGCACGTCATGAAAGGCATCGATGGCCACGCCTTCCAGACGCTCGTCGCTAAGAGTTCCCAGACGGTTGCTGGGGTAATTATGCTCTGCCAGCAGTACGACGAGCTGCGCAAGCAGCGTGCCTCAACACGTAGTGCTGCTCAGCAGGACACCGCGGATCACGCTCCCTTGGATTTCAGCCTCGACGCTGCCGACATTTCTGCTTTAATACCGTCAGAAAGCAGTTCATCTGCCAGGCAGTCGTGCGTCAACTCTCTCTGGCCACTAGCACACCTGAAACGGTGACATTCTTGGCTCCTTCGCTTCGTCAATTACTTCAAACGCAAGTTGCCGAGGCCCTGCCAACTCCTCCTCTGCAGCCCGTTATTGGACCGCTGACTTACGCTAACGCTGTTGCCCGGCCATATGCTCCTCTGGCAAGTGATGCCTACCGGACCACCGGCACATTCCATGTGCCGCCTACACCTTCACGTCCGGTTCTCCTCCCTTACTCGGCCGCTGGAGCCCCTGTCATCAAGCCGTGTCGAACACCTGATAACGGGTCATTATGCTATTCATGTGGTTTCCCAGGCCACGTAACACGATTCTGCCACCGTTGCAACTTCTGTTTTACTGACAGTGGAGGCGCCTCAAGCTACATGCCGGTCCGACTTCCGTGTCATGACTGATTTAATCTTCCTAACGATTCGTCTTCCAGTCGCCACCCCTTCGAATGACGCTGGTCGCCCTACGCTGGTCCATTTCCCCAATGGTTCGCCGACTCAGCTCCGCCCGAGAGGAAAACTAACAATCGCAGCTCCAAAGGCAAGAACTACGTTTACGTCGAACATTTCAACGCCTCATTTTTCTCCTGCGAACGAAGTCGAACTGTCCGTAGACGGCGTCACCGTAAACTCACTTATTGACACCGCAGCCACCGTTTCTATTATTAGTGCAACGCTTTGCTGCAATTTGAACAAAGTCACCACTCAACTTACCTATCTCTCTCTGCGTACGGCAATCTCGCATCGCATTCAGTGTTAGCATCATGCACACCTCGGGTCGTCATTGAAACAGTTATATATGTAGTTGAATTTAGCGTCCAATCCCCATTCTCGCTCGACGTCATTCTTGGATAGAATTTATTATCTGTAGATCAAGCTCTTGTCGACTGCGCTCGTGCCGAACTTACGTTATCAGTGTCGTGCTTTGAGCTTGACTACCACCATTCTTCTAAAGGTATTGCTGCCTCTGGCATCGGGATTGTACTTTTTTCAGCCGCTGTGGTCTCTGTGTCGTTAGACTCTGCCGCAAACCCTTCTGTTTTGTTTGCGCCGTCGGCCACTTGTGTGAGTCATCGAAACTTTCTGCTTCCGTTTGCTGTCGTCACGTATTGCGACGATTCTGCTGCCCTTTACGGGTCTAATCCCTCCGATTGCCCATCATCCATTATCCGGGGCTAGTACCTGGGGAGCTCTGAATCGTCCAGTTGCGTTCTCTCGGCTACCATGTTTGACGTACGGCATAACTTCTGATTTGTGCTGTCCTCCCGCCGTGACCGATGCACCTGTGGATGTCTTCGGTCATGTCGTCGACTCAGAACTCACACCTGTCCAGCACCCAGAAATTATCAAGCTCCTCCAGCATTTTCGTGCCTCATTCGGCATTGGCCAACCGTCCTTGGGCCGAGCGTCTGCAGTCATTCATCGTATCGACAGCGGTCAAGAAACCACATTGTTCCAGCGGCCGTATCGTGTGTCGGCCGCTGAACGCCGCATCATCGACCTGTAGGTTGAGCACATGCTGCAGCGTGGCACCATTCAGCGATATAACAGTTCCTGGGCTTCTCCGGCGGTCCTCGCAAAAAAAAAGAAAAAAAAGAGAAAAAAAGACGGTTTCATAAGGTTTTGCGTGGACTATCGTCGCCTTAACCGAATAACGCGCAAAAATGTCTATCCTCTGCCGCACATCGACGATTCCTTGGACAGTCTGCAGGGAGCAGAATTCATTTCCTCGCTGGATTTGCGCTCCCGTTACTGTAAAGTGTCGATGGCAGAGGCCGATTGCCAAAAGAGAGCCTTGGTGACATCCGATGGGCTATATGAATTAACCGCCATGCCTTTCGGCCTCTGCAACGCGCCTGCCACTTTCGAACGATTGATGGACACCATTCTTCAAGCCTGAAGTGGAAAACGTGCCTTTGCTACTTAGATGACATTGTGGCTTTTTCTAGCTCTCACTGACTTGATTAGTCCTACCGCTGCAAGGCTAGATCAAGTGCCGCTAGGCAAGCACCCCATTGAAAAGTACTAATAAGACGGTAGAACCTGATATGGCGGTGTTATCGATTTTTGCGAAAAATTGCAATAATCTCACCCTAACTTCAATTTTCAGTGAGGTATTGCCCTCGTGTGGCATTTTTTTCTTTCTTATATTGACATAGCTCATCTGTGGAACTCATTGAGATGGGGCTAAACATGTTCTTAGGGCTCCTGCGCTGCTTTCAGAACCACCTGGTTCACCATTGTTATCAGTTTAATGCAAAATTAATTCGATGATTCGTGTGATCTTCAGCATTTTAATTCTTTTTGTTTAGCTAAATACAACTATATAATTTGAAAATTTCATTCGCATGCATAAATGCATATTAAAGGCACGCAAACGTGTGCCCTACACACACGTAGCCAGAAAAATAAAAACACCCAAGAGAGTTTGTGGTAACGGTCTTTATACATGATGATGAGAAACTACCCCGTCATATAATGCTTAGAGTGAAAATCATGTTAAATACAAGCTGTTATTCACCCACCTCGTGCTGCTCTTCTGAACAGTGAAAATTTATTTTGAAAGGAGGCGCTCAGACGGAGTGATTGCCGGCATGCTTTGCAAGGCTAGATCCGCCTGTCTTCTGCAACATCTTCCTTGCCACTGGCAACTTTCTTACAAGCACCCGCCCTCCCAAACGTGGTGCTTTCTACTCCACTTCACTTAAGGCTATTCTGTTAGCTTTATTGTAGACAAATATAAAACAAAGAAACAGCAGTGAAAATGTCTTACCAGCTAGAATTCGTGAAGAGCGCGGTGCGACACATGCTCTGGAAATATCGGTCGAGGCCAAAGTCTCCCGTATTATAAGAATGGCAAGTGCACAGTGTTACCATGATAAGCTATGGAATCAGACGTTTTTTTCTCAATTAAAGCATTTACTTTCGCAGAATTTAATAGGTATATTTTTGCAGGAATTTAAACGATGTGATTCTAAATGAAATTACTGGGACAGCCATTCGCGGTCATGCTTGCATCGGACGACTTCCGACTTGCCGAGTTTCTGAGTGCCCATATGGTTCACGAGGGTTCAGTCAACTACTGCTTGAATTTACGATGAACGGCCCTCGTTTTGTCATGTCTAAGTTTACAACTTTAGTTGACTGAACAATTTTGCTGCCAGAAGCTGCTCCCAGAGTGATTTCGTACTATCATTCTGAAATAAGGTGAATCATTTTTTCCTGTAAAGTTTCATCACATATTGCAATGTAATGCAAGTGTATCAGTATCACCGAACATTAAAGCAGTTGATAGTATTCTCCTGGCGTTCATTCTGCGAAAATAGCCCAATGAAGCAACTGCAAATTAAAAAAAAATATATTTTCATGGTGGAAAATCTTATTCGAACTGGTCTGTCGTACTAACTTTCATATATTTCTCACAAAAGACGTTACAGAAAACGTGTTTTACTCATTCTTTAAAAAACAACTGGAGTTTTCATTGCGTAATGAAAAGAATTGTTTGGAGTGTAATGACTAGACAGCAAATAGAACTGCATGTCCACTCTACCCGCTTCTTACGATACGAAGTGTCATTTATATCTGACCAACTTTCCTAAATTCTAGCTCAGTCGCCGTCTGCCTGCCGATGCGAGGCTGCGAAGCTGCTTGCCAGGTCTGTTCAAATTGAAATGTAGTTGGACTCTTCATTACACTAGTTAGACAATTACAAAAGAGCCCATTGAACATGTATCAGGCTGATGTATCAATGCATGAAAGTAAAAAAAAAACATAAAGAGCAAACGAAATGACGGCCTGAATGTAGTCGTACATGTTCACTTTTTCCGTATACGTTGGGAACACAAAGCTGAGAGGTCCTCATTTTTGCCATTACTCGGCATGACAGAGCCGCATGCAAGATTGCAAACCCCATGTCGGAATGAACACATCCTGCACGCGAGTATTTGTTCTCTGACAACCTCATTAGCGTTTGCAACGCTTGTGGCACTATTAGCAATTTTGTATTAACCATATCCTAGCCGAGCTTCACTTAAAAGTTTTGCCTCCATAGTATTCGGTAAGCATTACTATGTTGCACTTATTTTCGGTGTTTGTATTGCGACGTATTAGCAATGCCGGCTATAATGCCGTTTATATACGTTCCCTGCCAAATATACCAAATGCCAAATACACGTTTCCCAATGTACATAGCCACTCTTGTGCTCAAGAGCTCTCAGTGTCTATATTATACGCAACTAAATTGCTCAAATTATGGCTTGGTACGGGTGGCTACCATTACGAACTTTCCTTAGGTTTATTAAAAAGAGCTTGAACCCTCAATAACCTAGGATGGATGCCCGGGTAATTTTATGGCTGAATGCGCTCAATATGTTTGGTACAGTACGTGCTTTTAAAGTAGTAGCTGATTTTGTCCACTAATGCCAAACCTATCCTCATCAACCTCCCAAGCATTGTAGCAATGGTTCGGACATCTTGGCAATACCTTGAGCTATCAATGGGCATCTTCTTTAGAAAAATAAAGTACTTGTGATAGCGGTATACTGGCTTGAGATAGCGGACGGTAAAATGCAATTATTCATATTATATCTCACGCATTCATATGAGGCCCCTCTGTAGGTATATTGTAACTGCTGCGGTAGCCCACACGGAGGAGGAAAGGCACCCAAAAAAGAAAATTATATTCACTGTCCCGGTGCCTCGAGTTGTCGACTAATTCGCCCTCACTCTGCAATCTGCTAGCCTCCTGGTTAGCTCAAATGAAAGAGCGGGCACTCCGGAAAGCCGTCGATACAGGGTTACAATCCCGGCCCAGGACGAATTGTTCCTTAGCTTCAGGACTTTCTTACTAAGAAACCCATACAGGTTTCCTTTGTAGCTTTGAGATAAAGTGAGGTGGATGACAATCTTCCCTTTCATAACCAGTTGTCCACCTTGCCAACTGCTGCGAAAAAGGACCAAACAGCACGATGCTAATATTTTGTGGTCTTTTCTTGAGACTTCTAAAAGCAGGAAGTTGCAGATAGATACAGAACATATCATCCTGTATCATCTTTCTCATGCATTGTAAAGATTGTGCTTCTGCGTGTGAAAAGCGTGGCAAATGGTTTTGCAAATTGGGTTGGAGTGCATACGGCAGGCAGTGCCATATCCTGACTGGGAGCTTACCACTGTCGTTGAAAAGAAAAGTGTACAATAATTGCATTCTACCGATGCTAGCATACGGAGCAGAAACTGCGAGGTTAACAATGAAGCTCGAGAACAAGTTAAGGGCCGCACAAAGAGCGATGGAACGAAAAAATGTTAGGCTTAACGTTAAGATACGTGAAAAGAGTGGTGTCAATCAGAGAGCACACGTGGATAGCCGATATTCTAATTCACATTAAGACGAAAAAATGGAGCTGCGCAGGCCATGCAATGCGTAGGATGGACAACCGGTGGACCATTAGGTTTACAGAATGGATACCAAGAGAAGGGAAGCGCAGTCGTGGACGGCAGAAATCTAGGTGGGGTGATGAAGTTTGGAAATTCGCAAGCGCAAGTTGGAATCAGATAGCGCAAGACAGGGGTAATTGGAGATCGCAGGGAGAAGCCTTCGTCTTGCAGTAGACATAAATATAGGCTGGTGATGAATCGCAACAAATACAGCTGTGTCTCTCGTTCTGTTTGTGTATGTGCGTGTCTGTCTGGGTACTGTTAACGTAAGGGGACATTTATGTGGCGAGACAACGTGCACTGATTTCGCACCCCTGAATCGAATGCCCATATGTCAATTCTACTCGAAGCCATCGAGAGGAATTGAGAAGTCTTCCTCTAGTAAACCATGCGGACGGCGGAGTTTTCTATTTGCAGTGGATTGCACTGGCGTGTACAAATGGGCTGGTTAGTGAAGTCCGCTGAACTCGATTGGAGCAATGTAAGCTCACGTGCAAGTGCTTAAAGCCTTCCTGCTGCACCTGCATTCAGCATCGGGTAGCGATGCACTATACACTCTCATTGGCAGATCGAGGAGACTGCATCTGCTGCTCATTTCCCATGACACCACATTGATTTGGCAGCCACTGAATTACGATGTCTTCCGTTTCCTCAACTGCCCGATGAGAAATCGGTGTTATGTCCACGAAAAGTTGTTCGTTACTCATTTCTGAGCCATGCGTGACCAACTCGACCACCAATCTTTTACGGAAAGTGCAATCCTTGGGTCTTCACCGGAGGCTAGGTAGCGCAATTTGCTTTAAAATCATGGTTGGTTGGTTGTGTGTTTTATTATCGCGACTGTATTAAAACATTCACTCGTTGTAAAGCATCTTTAATGCATTTTTGGGGACAGGTTATTTTCACGTCTTCAGTTTTCTGCTTTATATTCTTCCCGAAGTGCAGATTGGCCAACCAGATATTGACACTGTTAACCATCTCTGTATTTCATTACTTAATTCTGTTGCTCCTCTCTCTGTCTGAATATATTGAACTTCTGCTTTCTGTACGTATCAAAAACAAAATGGTGGCTATTTCGCATGCGCTAGAGCTCATTATAAACAGATGGTACTGCACAATAATGCAAGCTGCGCAATGATGTGCCTAAAATTATAACTTGTTGCCTCATAAGTGCTTCGAATATTCAATAGCAAAATTATGCCTACCGCACGCGCTGTAAAACAGTGTTGTTTGTATGCAGCATGTTATTTCATCTATTTGAATATTGTCTCACAACTTTACGATGGGTTGCGCGATTATGGCCTGTATTATGCGTCCCACAAAATAAAAGCATGTTGGTCACACCTAACCCGGTAACGGATATTATAAAGAGTGTAGAAAAAACTTGCATAACGATTTTATTGAGGTCTATTAGGCACGTGTCCGGGAATATACTTGGAAAATGCATCTAACCAGTTCGCTTTAGTGCGGCAGAAAACAGTCACATCAGACAATAAAAAATTTCAAACAAAAAAGCTTCTCTCGCACCTCTTTTACCACCCTCGCTACCCCACATTACAGAGTATACCACAAAATCAGAGCCAGTAAATGGGAAATAATTTCTTTATTCCAGGCTCTCATTAACGAGGGCCTGACACATTCTGCTTGTGTTTTTACACAGCTGTCAGTCTGGTAGGAGACCATAGCATGTGGACAATAGTCCCACGTAAAAAGATTTTCGCTAAGAACAAGTAACATAGCAAATAAAGTGAACTATGTGATAAACGGTGCAATACAAATAAACCTTCTCAGAACAAATTACACAAATACAGAAACGTAACGAAATATTTTTTTAATTTGCTCCCAAGACACGCAGGCTGAAATTAAGTGTTCCGTACAGTCCTCATGCTCTTACTCGACCAGCAAATTGTGTTTAAACGATTCCACGTTGCACAGCTGAACTAGAAGAATGAAAAAAGTTTCTGTTGTCGCCATGCTCAGCAAACTTCTGCTCCAGCATGTACACAAAATTAATGATAATTATGAAATAAATGCTAAACATACCAAAATACATAATCGATACAGGGATAAGCAATCTAACAAGTATGTGATTGATGAAACAGCTTTTGTAAGTGTTAATAATTACCTTTGTGAACGCATCCCAACTCACTTGATTTGTAACTTGGGGATCAAGTCGGTTGAATTCCAAATATTGAAACGTGTTAAAGGGAATAATTTTATCGCTGATTATTTCTGTAACAGTTATGCATTGTTTCAGAAACTTACCATGCGGTTGTCTCGTATTCGTAGAGAGTAGGTGAAGCATCGATTTTTCTAGAAAGTCAAGGGGGTGGGGATGGCGGGATTAGTCAGGCGATCTTTGCAGGAGTTTATTTCTTGATAAATATTTATTATCCATCTGAACATGTTTAGTGTTATAGTAACTATTACAAGTAACGTCTCTGATGAAAACGAGAAATAGAATGAGCCTGGAACCGATGTATCCAGCGTGACTCGAAGTGCACTGTCAAAGGAACTCTAACAGGTGGAATGCCGTTATAAACAAATTGTGGCCTAATGGACAAAAAAGGCTGTCTAATAATTGAATGATGAGTTGTCGATGACTGTTTTTGTTCCCCTGTCATTTTATAATAAATAACGGAATCAAACGCTTTATAATTGTCAAGCATGTTCATGTCTATCTGATTGCGATTAAAATGATGGCGGAAGCAAGGCCATGGACACATTCCAATGAATAACTTTATAATCCGCTGCGGAAGCCATGCTGTACAGCTACTAAAATATTTCCTACTTTCACAAAAAGCAACGATGCACTTTTTTAATCATCTGCTCCAACA
This sequence comes from Dermacentor silvarum, assembly GCF_013339745.2. NCBI lineage: Eukaryota > Metazoa > Arthropoda > Arachnida > Ixodida > Ixodidae > Dermacentor > Dermacentor silvarum. The sequence goes on along the minus strand of NC_051156.1, from coordinate 128,684,909 downwards.
TATCACGAGGCGTGATGGTAATCAAAATGAAACAAAAGTTAGATATCAAATTAATATTTCCACTCCTGTGCATTGGAATACGTCCCGCCTACTTACAAGTGTCAGCTTGCCGCACCTAAGAGAGTGATGTGATTTCTTTAATCTGATTATGAGCACAAGGTAGTTCTTGCATAATTTGGCATGTCTGTTGAGGAACGTTCGAAATATCGTCGGGCGCGGGCCCACACAATTTTTTAATATGAATCCTAACGAATGTGTGAAGGTCTGTGATGACATTGCTGTACGTTGTAAAGACAGTTTCAAGGTATCTATTAAATTTCTTAGCCAGTGTGGCTTGCTCAGTAGGGGATTGTTTTGGTGTTGATAACCTTATTCTTAAATAAATCACATCTGCCATGAATACAAAAAGAAATTTCGGGAGGGTCACTTTAGTTTAGTGCTGTTCAGCATGGGCTAGATGTTTTTGGTGGCAGTCATGCTAACATCCATGCATATTCTTCCTTTGCTCTCTGTCTCTTACTTTAGGCTCTAGCACAGCAGAGATAGCTTCTTGCTATTCGGGTGCAGTTCCGTCTCTCATTTTGATGCGGTTTCTTAACTTGTTTATTCTTTGTTGAAGGAAAATAACTTCATGTGTAATCAACTCATTCTTCTGGTTTTTATTTTTTCCTTTGACGGAATGACAGTACCTCACAACGTCCTTCAAATGCAACTAGAAGGCGCTGACATGCTGAGAAAGATGACAACTCGCAGAATACTTGGTACTGGTGCGCGAGCTACGATACTGTGCAGGGGTCGTGGAGTTTATAAAGATTGTCGAGACTGGTACTGGTCAGCTGTGGTTTCGGATTCATAGCACAGTCAACTGCCAATATAAGTGTTCATATACCTTTTTGGCAAGCATCGCCACGCGAAATTCGTGCGTTTTAATGTGATTCTTAACCAGTACCAAATATAACACAATAATGGCGAAGCCTTATTTGCGTATGGTATTGTGTATTACTTGCTGAAGTTTAGAAGCAAGCATAATATTAATCAAAACATTTCAATATAGCAACGTATTTCCCAGGTAAAGTCTGCATGAGAATGATCCGTAGGTGAGGAATGTGGTTCTTGATGCATTTGACGGCGAACATATTTTCTCGTCTGAGTGAAAGGGCTTAGGCAAACACAGCCATACCTTCAACATTCCAAGGAATTTTGAGAAATACAGCTATCACGTTTTAAAATTAGGTAATAAGCTAAGTATATTGTGCCTCTTGCGAAGCAGCGCCACGCCACCACTCCATGATTGTCTATCCTTTGACATGCAATTTGACGGCTCAATATTTCAAGAAATAATCAGGGTTGAGCCTGAGAAAGCATCTATGAAGTGGATAAAAACAGGGCATCTACTAATTCAGCTTCGTGCAATACACTTCCGGAAGATCAAGACTTCGAATTATTTGATTTTCTTAGGCTTCGAGTGGGACGGGGGCTTTAACCCACTTCTGTACACATTTTCTTGCAGATTTACTCTCTAAACAACAATTCTCGGGTTTAAAGTGCGAATACTACGGTATGATTATGAGGCATGTCTTTGTGGAGGACATTCGATTAATTTTAACCACCTGATTTTGTTTAACGTGCACACATTTCAGGGAGCACATGTGTTTTTGCATTTTGGCCCCATCGGAACGTGGTCACCGCAGTCGAGATTTGATCCCGTGACATTGTGTCGTGCAACGCAATGGCAAAGCCACTACTTCCTGCTGGTACACACGATACACGCGGCACCAGCTGGTATATACAGTACAAAAAGTGTGTTAGCTTCCATTACAGCAATGAATGGTAACGAGGTAGCAAACCAAATGCAGAATACAAAATACACAAGGAGCCACAAATTACTGCGCTTTCGCCCTACCATCCATTGCTGTAATGGACACTAACACACTTTTTGTACAGTGTATACTAGCTGGCGCCGCGTGTATCGTGTGTACCAGCAGGAACACAGCTATCCACCGTGGAGAAGCAGTGGCTTTGCCATTCGTTTTGTACTTAATCTAGCGCTGTCTTTGTTAGGCTTCATAAAGATAAATATGAGCAAAGGAAACATTAGGAGGTGTCTTCCTAGCTAGAATTCGCGAACAGGACGACGTCGCATGTGCATAAGCTTAACTTTGTCGAATTTGGGCTGTATTACAAGATAGCAAGTGTTAAGACTTGTCAGCACATGTAATCAAGGTACGTAAATATTTGTAATTATAGCCATTTTGCTTGGTTATATGCATAAAATGCAATTCTGCAGCGAGTCAACCATATGATTCCAAATAAAATTATTTAGACTGCGGATGTTATTTTTTTCGCAACCAGCCATGACTGCATTGAATGATCTCTGCCTTCTGAACTCTCTGAATGTTTGTGTGGTTAATCATTGTTCCAGCTTCTGGCGCCTAATTAGTTCAGAATGAATCAGCCCTCATTAAGTCATTACTTAGTTTACAGCCCCATTTGACAGAGCAATTTAACTGTCAGAAACAGGTCCCGGATTTATTTCATACTATGGTATTTGCCCCTTATCACCTTTAACGCACTATACGAAAGAAGAATGGGAACCGAGGGGCTCGATTTTATTAGTCATAACCACAGAAATCCAACAGACAACGAAGCCAACGGAAGCATCGGGGAAATTAATTGTAGTTGAAATTGGAATGTAGAAAATAATGAAGTTATTGAACAATAATGAATAATGGTTATGACTAATAAAATCGAGCCCCTCGGTTCCCATTCTTCTTTCGTATTTCATTACGAGGGTCTCGAATCTGGCAGCCTTGATGTCATTAGGTAGCATGCGAGGGTTTATTAGCCACGTGCCTGCTCTCCTAAGATCACGTGTATCGTGACGCCATCGGGCTAAAAAGGATCGCCCACCATGGTTCTGAGTGGCGCTGGCTAACACTGCTAGGGCTAGATATAGTAAAAACATAAATACCCAAGTTAGTGGACGAATTGATGGCCGTCGCTGTAGCACAATTGGTAGTGCAACGCACGCGTAATGCGGAGGTTGCGGGTTCGGCTCCCGCCAGCGACAAGTTATCTTTTCGTCCACTTTCATTTCCCTTCTCTTCATTATTTTCTACATTCCAATTTCAACTACACTTAATTTCCCCGATGCTTTCCTTGGCTTCGTTGTCTGTTGGCTTTCTGTGGCTTAACGCACTATGTAATACGTTGAGTACGCATGCGTTAGTAGGCATACCCAAAGAACTACAGTTGTCTAATGGTTCAGATGTTTCAAAGCGGTGCTTACGCTTTCAAGCTACCGAGACTCTTGCAGTTCTGAGAATGTCCGCACCCGATCACATGTAGGCATCAATCGCATTCGACCGAAGACCTTATAGTTTTAAAACATTATTTGGGCCGTGGCAAACAAGAGCAATACAAAATTGCCCTTTAATATCAATAAGAAAAATGTGCAATACAGCGACATTCTTGGCCGCTCGAAACGCACGGAAAAAATTGTTTACGGAGAGGGCTTTATTTTTATGGTCAAAGTGTATATGTGACGTTATTGTTGTTATCGAGGGAAAACACTGAGAATGTGGGAGGTAGAAATTCAAGATGACAAGCAAAACGAGACAAAGGTGAGAGCAGAAGCCAACGTTCCGACAAGTGGACTTGTCTTCTTCAAGGCGAAATATGCTCTCCGCGGCACAGTATATATAGGTAGGGTTCTTCTAAAGGGGGAAGAACCCTACGCCTTTAGAAGAACCCTATCTATATACTGTGCTGAGGAGAGCATATATCGCCTTGAAGAAGACAAGTCCTCTTGTCGGAACGTTGGCTCCTGCTCTCACCTGGTTCTCGTTTTGATCGTCGTTATTGTGGTTAGTATCGTTGCTTGAGTGTTTATTTGAATTGCGACACTGTTGTTCGCGTCACCGCTTTAAGTGTGTCTTTGTAATTTCGCCTTGCTTGTTTTTTTTACTTGTGTATGTGATAACGCAACTTGGTTGTTTCCCGTCGGTCTCATCTCCTGCACCATCGAGGAGCGACGCCTGCAACGCCATTGCCGGTGCGTTTTGAGATTCCTGGCAGCTACCAGGACGCTGTCCCTCTTCCCTATAGTAGCAGTTGTCCTGCATACTGTGTCGTACCAGCATCTAGTTAGAAGAGCGTACAAGTAGTTTAGGTGCCGCGTTAAACCTTGATGTCACTGGCCCTTCTCGTAACACTGTCATTTTATTTCTTACGCTCTTAGAATTCTTGCCATGAAACGTAAGTATGAATTATTTTTACTACACTTCCATGAAATAAGGAACGCGAAAAACTGCCATAGCTAGGTTGCCGCTTTTTGCAGGAATGTCCTTAAGATATATCCCTACAGCAGTTTGGCTGGAAGGATTCATACAGAGGGGGAAAGAAATGCCCGCAGGACATCGGTCAATAAAGTGGGGTACAATGTGGCCCACATCTACGAGCTCTTCTACATGATTTATGTGACACAAACGTAACCTGTATGGAATGTTAAAAAGCGGCTGGAATGACGCGTTAGGTGGACAATAATAAAAGGGGCCTAATCTGCATGCCTTCCTGTAAGTACGCTCCTGACAGAGTCAGAATAGTAATTAACGGCTCTTTGCAAGGGCGAACGCTTTAGTAGTACAGCCTTCAGCACACCATTGATTCTTGTCGCAGCGCCTAGACGGTGCTCCGGGAGAGGCGAGACGCATCGGACGTCGCGGTTTACAACTCGAAAAAGCCCACCTAAGGCAACATAAATTCCCGAGGGCGCGGCCTATACCGCTACATTCGAAATCATCTCACGCATTGGGTGCCAAGTGTCAGGCAGTAAAAGGGTGTGCCTGGTGCATACGAAGCAGTGCAATCATTTCATGAATTTTCAGTCCGTTTTCCGTATGTGTGCCCATGAAAACGTACACCTGATAAGAAACTAACAATGACTGATGCTCGTTTATGCCATGGCAGAGCCCTGTAAGGTATGTTCTCTCTGTTTCGGGAATCATGCGCACTCGATTACTCCTAAGCATCCCCGAAGTGTTAATTCAGAGTGAGCGATATTGTACGTGAACATGCAACTGTGATAATGGGGTTTACAGGTTATGAAAAACCAAGCGGGCGCATCCTTATAAGATTTAAGGGAAAATCTAGGGCCCTGTGCAGCACGTAATCACATCGCTATTAACGCCTTCATAAATGTCCACCCGAGGGACATCACCGAATAAATATGTATGAAAGAAAGTGGAGTTTCCAAGGAATGAGCATTTTATTGCTTCACTAAATGGTGGCTTCTTGCCGCACAATATGTTCAATTTTATCCACTAATAAATGCTTAAAGCGAGTTCATATTTTACTGCACCGAAGCCCAGCGTGAGTGAGTGAGTGAAATAACTTTATTGAGGTCCAGAGAAGACGCAGGGGACACCCCGCGCCACCCGGCTAGTCCCACGTAGGGACCGGCAAGCCCAGCGTTGCTTTAAAAAGCAGACGGCAGGTCTGTAGACTTCCTCAAAGTAAGGCAGCTCGAATTCCACCCGCTCGCAGTAGCTGACAAGCTTCGGGTACTTGGAATGGTCGAGTTCTGAAATTCGGCAAGCAGAGTAAGCGGTTATCGCTATACAAGGATGCAAAAAAAAAAAAAAACTGGGCGAGAAAGAAATTTACTATAACGAATACGCTGAGTGGCCGGAATGAACTAGTGCGTTATATGCTATGTTTTCATATAGCAAAACGCCGGAGACAGTCTAGAGAGACTTCTAAAAGCACGTCAGATAAGGTTAAAAAATACAGGGAGTATTCGGTCATGTACGAATTATTAGATGTAGCGTCAGGACTCAAACTTTGATGTGGAAAATATGAGAATTTCGTTAATTATAAGGCGTCGTAGATCAAATCTGTTTGCCTTGCCACTAGTGCACTGACACGTTTCTGTGACTAGCTGCCACAGCACCCCACTTGCGTTCGGGAACGCTCGAGCATAGCACGTTCCACACTGAAAGCATCAACGTCCACAAATAATGCGTGATTTGATGTAACCTTACGCCCACAAGTCATACCTGTAATTGTGTGAAGTATTTATTCGGTAGAAAGCAGAACAAAATAAAAAACAACTGCATAGACACAGGCACGTAGTACGAATTGTAATTACCCCATCAATAGAGTAGCCTCCGCAGCACTGGCGCCGAGTAATAAATCTAGTATGGTCAGCTATTGAGCCTAAGGGCGATGTGATAGCCGAATCAAAAGAAAGTAGATAGTTACGACGATGATGATGAGGAGGTAAAAGCTGTAGAATTTGAAAAATAAGAAAGAAGACTGGAATCTCTTCTTAGAGTTTCACATAAAGTTCGCTGTCTTTCGGAAACGCCACCATAACCGTAGTGGTCTGACGAGCACGGTATTTGGACCCTTAAACCAAAACAACTCTTTCATGAAGTAGTCGGTTGTCTGTACACACCCAAAAACCAGTGGTTGACCATCTCCCAAAAATGCAGTTTTGGAAATAGCGGATTGCATAAGAATCAAAGACGGAATATGGAAAATCGCGACATGAAAGTAATAAAAAAATGACTGAATGTAGAAAGTGTTGAGACTTTTTCAAGTAATGGCTGGAAGAGCCATTTTTTTTCTGTTTTTAATACGAGATGCGTGTTATGCATTAGAAAAGTAAGGCTCTGGAGGTTCATGTGTTTTTACTCAAGACGCTGGTGCTGAAGTTACGCTGCATGTTTAGGCACTTTTAATTAACTACACACGACTGCAACTGCTAGCAGCCCCTTCACTTACGCGCTCCTTTATGCCTGATAGCATGAATTAAAAGCTGGGTACGCGCGCTGTCATGCATGTTGGCATTGTTTGGTGAAAATTTGTAGTTCCAGTACTAAACTAAACGTGCTAACACGTTTTAATTCTCACATAGAATCCCGGGATGATATACTATAGCCATATTCGTAGCTAGTTGCTTATTTATTTACTAGAAAAAGGTTCAATGGAAAACAGCAATAAACCAAAGTTTATTGATACAGGAGCGATTTCTATCAAATTGGTTCAGAAATTTGAAACGAGCCGCTTCATCTGAAAACGGAATAAACTGCTGAGCGGAAGAACTATACCACCAACAAAGATCGCACAGCAGAGATGACTCATAGCGATAATCTAAGCAGGCCAATGTGTGAATTAATCAAAAGACGCGTGTAAACTGGGAAGTCAACACGCAAAACAGATGCAAGGCTGCAAGTAAACTTGCATCTTTGAGCATAGGAGCTCTGAGCTTGCGCCTATAGATACATTTAAAAAGTTATTATTGCGGTAGCAATTATAGTACAGACACTCTATGCGAATTTATGCCGTTGTCGTCACCGTCGCCGTCGCCGTGAGGTTCCATATAAAGTCCACGGGCGATGAAGTCGTCACCGCGCGCCGTACGAGTGAAAGCATGTGACGGCGAGCCGGCAATCGCGGCTCGCGCACACGAGGGCGGGAAGCGGGAAGGAAGCACGCAGTCTTCCAGTCGCGCACAACGCTCCGGAGTAAGGGTAGGGAGATGGAGAGGTCGCGCTTTATTGATGCCGCGTGCTCCCGCCGGGCTGGAATGCTCCAGGGGAAGGGGGGGGGGGGTTCTTGAAAGACATCTGCGGCTTTGGCAGAGTCCACCTTCCCTGTGTTTTCGTGGCTAAGATCGCGTGGATGCGAGTGCCGGCACGAAGCTCAAGTCGCTCGCTGCTGCAGCAGCACCGACTCACTCGAGTGTTTTCACAGCGAATTTCAGCGGTCATCGAGTGAGATGCGTTCATGTTTGCTTGTGCGCGCGTGACACCCTGCTTGTTAATTTTAGTATTATGCCTATGTTTACAAGTTTATACGGCCAATAAAGCTACTATCCTTACTTTCTATAGCTGTCCACTAATTTGCTATGACAATCGGTGCTTCGCATTTCGGGCGAAACTGCGGCTTTTTTTTGGGATCTCCCAGCGCTATATTGTTAAGACAGAAATAAAGTGTGCAGTTCTCGATAGACTGGACAGTGGTTCACTATCAGAATGAGGCGTCCTTTACCAGGTATTCCAACTTGACTTCCCACAGAAGCCTATATCTGCGCTCGCTGCGTTTCTGAGATGTACTAGTCTGCATAATGGACTCTATGTGAGCAGGCTGCTACCGGCCGATTGCGTACGTGGCCTCCGAAGGGAAGGTATTTCTGAAAATTATCGCTCGAGAATACCTTCCCTACATGCGTAGTTAAGTTAAACCAAGTTAAGACCTAGCAGCAACCATGTTAATACCTAGCTGTAGCAGCCAGTAAGACTTGAAGATTGACACTTTTGCTGTGCCTAAGCTTTGCACGACCTAGTGCAAACTTGCCCGCTTTTTTTTCGTTTTTTTTTCTGGCTTCGGACATTCCGGGGTCGGCTTAGAATCGGGGCCAGCGTAGATTAGAGAAAACGCGATATCTTTCATGGAGGCATTATTTTATTTTTGTTCGGCAGAACACTGAATACTGACGTACAGCTGCAGCAGAAAAAGATTAGCACAAGTCACCGATCACCCAAGCAGATAAATGGCGGCACGCGACCCTGTTGTTCCCTAGCACGCCAAAAACAAGAGTGCCAAGTACCACCTCTTTGAAACATGAACCATGTGGCACCTTAGATACCAGTGTGCGCGGGAACAAGAGAGTCGCATAGAGCGATTTCCCTGCTCCGATCATCGGCCACTTATGCTAATCTTTTTCCGCTGAAGCTGCACGTAATACTAATGTACTTGAGTCGGAATCTTAAATTCTGAAGTGAAATGTTCCGGTCAATCAGTTCACAATGTAACACATGGGCAGATAGACTAAAGGGCAATTTTTATTCTTTATTAGAGCTATAGAGAAAACAACGTATTGCATACCTATTGTTCCACATCACTGCCGCAGAGCAAACAACGGCAGCTTTCCAATATGCACAATGTGCAGTATGCAAAAATGTCATTTAATGAACAAACCCTGCTTCGTGAAAGAGGCTGTCTTTTAAAAGAACGAGGACTGCCGAGACATCTGCCCCTTTAAGCGCATTAGGTGATTGCTGGAAAAATTGCACAACCTACTTGGACTACGTACTAAGAACGTTTGTCGAGCATCTCTGCGAAGTGTCGATGAACATTTTGCACTTGCGTAGAAAGCAGCTGCCTGAAGATGGACAGTGCCGGAAAGGGTGGCAAGCGCCTCGTCTACACGTGCCCGTGCCTTGATGTGATCTGGGTGCAGCCCGGATTTTGACTCATATTCGCACAGCATGTACTAAATGATCGATGCGTTGCGAAACCAGAATTGGTGAAATGAACAGGCTTACAATGGTCATCGTACGGCCACTTATAATTTCATAATATACTTCAACCTATTACAGCGAAGTTGTCTATGGCTAGGGTTCTATGCATATTTAGTGTCCGTCAACAGATCTGCTTGTCCAGAAACACAGCTCCCAAATTTGATGCAAAATCGCTTCTTTCTACGTAAAACCTTATACGTCTGATCACTTGGATATGCATTTTGATTAAATTAGTTATCAACAGGCACAATTTTCAAGACCAATAGACTCTGTGGTAGATAATAAGCGTTCCTAAAATATTTACGGCTGTGCGGCCCGCGTCGGCCATGTCTACGTTCACACTGCCCTCTCTTTTCGTCGTTCCAAGGTCGTGTGTGCCTAGTTTCCTTACGCTGTTCCGGGGCTACGGCAGCGTCGTGCTTTCTAGGTATGGATGAAGGAAAACCCGCTGCCGTTCTTCATTTTGAATTTCCCTTCTTTTCTTCAGTCGTAATAGGGAGGCCGCGTATAGTGCGCAATCCCGAGGAGCAGTGCGCCTCGGAATAGCGACGGCGAGAACAGATGCGAGAATGCAATCGGTGGCGGCGGGCGGCAAACACCGATGAAGATCGTTCCCGAGAGGTCGGCTGCAAGCGGCTCGCCATGGAAATCGAGGCAAATCGTGTGCTCTCCGTCGTGTGCCAAACATCTTCGTTGAGCAATAAATAAAAATAAAAAACAGCTTCCTTGGTCATCCACCTTCACAGAGTGGAATGGCTCATGATTTTGTTATTTATCATGCTCTTCTTTTTTAGAATGGCTCTAGTGCATTTGGCGGTTCCATGTCTTTTTGCTGCAGCGAAACTCACGACATGAAGCTAAGGCGCCTATGAAAGTGACCAAAGTTTTCCTATGCTAATTTTGAAATAAGCCAGCCACGCCCGTTGCAACTTCAGCAAAAAAAAAGGTTTTGCCAAACGATTCGAAGTCTTTCAGTATTAACCACAATTAACTTAACATATTTCAGACGCCAAAGCCACAGTCACGCTGGATTTCCTATTTTGCTGTCGACAAGTTCGCCAATGGTTTGTTGAAGCAAAGTACCGTCTAACTCAAATAAATCATGCTGGCCTACAACTCCGGCAGGATATTCTCGCTGGCCAGACGAAAGCTTAAGGGACATTGCTGCTTTGTTTTTTTTCATCACTACTTTACTGAAAGGTTGTGAACGCAGTGACACGTAGGCAACCATTCCTGTCCACGTGCGATAGCAAGCAGAAAAACATATATCGGAAAACGTGCTGTAGGTTTGCAAGCGCTCGCGTAAAGCTAGAAAAGAACAACGTCGGCGGGCGGGAGGTAAAAGACCGATACTGGCGTGCCAATATTAGGCACGGACACAAGGCGCCACACGCGTGATACTTCGACAGAGTCACATTGTTCAAGTGCGAGCTTTGTGCATTTACATTGTTCTGAACATCCTCGAAAGGATACCGCTTAAAATAGGCCCGATAATCGAGCACCCTCACTGCACGTAGTAAATGTCAAGTGTCGCCGTGAGACTGACCTATTGTTTATCGCGCTATGGGCTTTGTTATGCTAAGAGAGCAATTATGAAACAGTTTACTGGAAGGGGGGGGGATGCTTTTCAAATACTAATACAGTGAAGCGACGCAAATGATGATTTCTGAGGAATAGCAAATACATATGTGCCATTCTTCAACGAAACTCTTTTCCACAGACATGGGTCATTGTAGATGCGGGACAGATCTTCAATGAAACTCCTTGACGCCAACTTGTCCCTCTGAGTATGTGCCATTCACTCTGTCCGGATCTGCAATGAACCTCTTAGACGCCAACTCAGGTCACTGGGAATGTTCCAATAGGTGTGTGCCTCTCTACAACGACAAAGAAGATCCTTTAAATTTATCCGATGCTTGGCGGAATGAAGCCGACCTCACACAAGTTCCCCAAGGACAGCATGACGATTTAGCAAGGTGCGCTACAAATGCACTGGGTTTGTGCCGCTTTTCAATGTATGTCTTTCACGCCAGAGCTTCAGCGAGCTAGGCCATGAATACACTATAGGCATGCGCCGCTTGAATAATCATCTCGCTAACTTGGGTCATTGGGTATGTGACACTTGATGTACGAAAGCGGCGGAACAATTCTCATCGTCCGCGCACACCTGTGAGCCACGCTTCTCAGCTCGCAGGGCCCGCGCTCACGTCTCAGCAGCGACACTAGAGGGTACAGCGCGTCCATAAAGAAACGCACCACGCGTTTCTCAGCGTTCGACGAACCGGCGAGCCATGCATTTCGGAGGCCATGCGGAGGCTTCGCGGTGGCGCCGTTAGGGGACGCCGAGCGCTCATAGGGGAAGTGTGGTGGTAGTGGAGGGATGTTTGTAGTGGACGGACGTGTTTTCCTAGGTCTCCGTGGCGGCAACGAAAACATTCGTTTTGTGTGCATGCTTTCAGCTTGCTTCTGTGTTTTATTCGCAGACTTGGAGTATTTTATTTGCACATCCTTATCGCCTTTGAATAATAATTTGCTAGTTTCCTTGTTTTTCTTTATTTTCTTTGTCTTGTTTCGTGTACGCGGGTTTGTTTAGTGTATATTTGGCGTTGCAGGATCGTCAGAGCGTCCTTTCGTGCCACGTGTTTCAACACGTGCAACCGTGTGGGTTGTTTAGCCTTTATAGCCCTTAAACAGTAGTATGGAATTGGCAAGACTATTAGCTATTAGCAGTTTTAGTGCGTTTGCATTGGTATCAGGAATATTGCTTTGGTAGCGCAGTGAAAGCGTGGCCGCATTGTTTGAATACGTGCGAACGCGTGCCATACCTTATATCTGTGCGGCATTAATTGCTTTTCAAACAATAGTGATAATTAATTTGCGACATTTTAAGGATGTAGGTTCTACGCGTATCGGCCTTTGCTTGTAAGTACGTGCTCTGAAAGCGTCAGTGTTTGCATTAAAGAAAGCTAAGTGTAACACATGGCAAGAAAGACGGTACCAGGGTGTGGAGGGACCCTCAAGGTAGACGAGGGGACGGATAAGAATGTAGAAGAAATCGAGTCGTTAGGCAGACACGGTGATGTCGGTGCAAGACTAAAGAAAGTGTTGGATTTCCAGGATGAGCTTGTGAAACAGGTCGAAGAGCTCAAAAATGAGCTAAGTATGGACCGGGATGCATGGAAGGCCGTGGAAAAAAAAACTCCAAGCAGCCGAGGAAAGGCTGAACAGAGCCGTCCATCATGAACAATAATGGTTGTAACGATGGAACGCTGTCTCCCGACGTGACAGGGCAGGGAGTGGCAATAAAACATGTGGAATGCATGAAACTGAGGCTGGTGGGAGCTGGAAACAGCCTCGCCTACCTTGAAACCGCTACAAAAAAAAAAGAAAAAACAGGAGGGCAGAGGTGAATGCCCCTTGTAAATTTCGCATCACGCGGAAAAGGATGACAAAGGGAAGCAGGGAGAGGCTCGACCATAGGAGAGAGTGAAAGGGTGATTATTGCCAGCAACTCAAATGTTGCTGGGTGCTGAGAGTAAATTGCGGAGATGGTGCACATTGGGCGCTGTCATGGAGTGAGCAAAAGAACAGCTCTCAGAAAATACTGGCGGACGCAACCTTTCAGTAGTAGCAGGTGGGCTAAATGACGTGCTAAACAGAAAAGGGTCAGGACTACCTATGCGCTTCGCGAAGGGCGTAGACGACTTGCGCGAGATGGCCCCTCGGGTACAGATTGTGGTGTGCATGGTGCCGGGGGTGCCTTTACGTGACAGTAACATGCAAAGAACAGGCAAAGTGGCACAATTTCTCCAATGCTATTCACTGCATGCTTAGAAATATTCGAGCTCTTAGACTGGTAAGGCTTTGGGAAAGGAAGTGAAAAAATAACCTTGGTTCGGCACAACCGGTAACACTTATGATCGTAATTATATTGGTTCATTTTAGTGACGCAGCATTATATACCCCATCACTCCAAAATTCGGCGTCGTCGTCGCCACCCCGTCTGCCATTTTTGGCGATGGTAACAAAAATGGCAGACGGGGCAAAGAGTAAAAACACGCGGAAAATGGCCGGATTGACAACGAATTTCTCAGGGGGTTCCTTTAAACAAGGCTAAATCAATGTCTTCGAAAAGAAAATTTGGTAAATTTCTGTCTGGGTGCGAGATGAGAACGCATCCCCGACGCCACGGTGCCTCCATAGGTTCTGGTTGACTAAAGGTGTGTCTAGTGCGTGCGTCATTGGACTCATCACGTCGCATATTCAAAGCCGTCGCTGAGCGGTTCTTCGAGTTATGAGCTCCTCGGGGGCAAATGAGCGCGTTGAGACGCTTGGCGCGCTTTGATTTGACTTATGCGCAGTTGGAACACAAGCGAGAGCTTGCACGGACAAGAAACGCGCTATAAAAGAAAAAAAAATTCACCAAAGGGACTATAATGCTGGCCCATTCCCACACGTAAGCAGTCTTAAGTGTCTATGCCGAATTGTATTGAACTACATACGCTGTTAGACCAATCGACGATAAGTGACACTTATACACCATCTGCGACCTGGGTATCGCTTGTACAAAAAAAAAGGTTTCTATATCTCATTGACCATGCCAGAAATCTTCATTGCGGAAAAAAGACAGGAAATGCAAATGGGTACGTTTGTGCGCACTGCCGGTTTCGGAATTGTGGAGCGAACTTGCACTTATATGAAGTTTGTACAGCTACACCCTGTGCTGTGATGTTCAAATGTTTTCCGGGGTTCCATAAAAATACAGTGCAACGCTACATCTTTACTAAGGTCAAAGCATAACAGCTAAATCAGCATGTGCGTGCTTCAGAAACTTAGTGCCACAGAACATTGGGGTATATGTGCATTTGTTTCAATGCACAGATAAATGTGTCTATGCTGCCTTGCTCTAGCAATAAAGCGCAACGGAAATGCTGTGTGCGAAGTTTAATGCGCGCGAATAAAATACAGTGTTTGCAAAATGTTTCGTAAGCATGTGTTCAAAAGAGCGATTCGGCCGCGATTAACTATGCTTCCCAATGTTCCGGGACAACTAACACTACACCACGCTTATATTTGGTGGACATGGACCTCCTGATAAGTGCAATGTTTGGCAAACTATAAGGTTACTGGCTTAATTAAAAGCGTTGCAACAAAGTAATCACCCCCGTTGTTTTCTCTATATTTGTGTGTTGTACGAGGAGTGTAGCAGATTGCACCGGTGTCCTTGGAGAACAAAACAAGTCGCATTGTTTATCTCTGTTTAAAATTAGAGGCAATCGACGTAACGTGTACGCGAATCTAAAAATGTTTGCGCTAATTGCTGCCTTACCATTAAGTTACGTATACAAGTGATGCAGAACGTTATAAGCGTGTTTTATTAATTCCACGCAGAAATCACACCGCTGCCTTAGGAGAAATATGAATGCCACCTATATAAAATGTAGCGGAAATGGGGGGGGGGGGATATTATGGCCAACGTATGGGTATAAATTACTCCCTTTGTGAAAAAAGTGCTATACAGGTGCTTGAAAGCGCTGTACGTTGGTAAAATTTCAAACGGGCTAGTCATGCCAACGGTTTGAAAGTCAAGCGACTGAAAGTCAAGTTGCAACATCGGGAAATAACTAACTTTGATGAAATTGAGTTGTTGCGCGGCAACATAGCAAAAGTAGGTCCTTTTTTTGGAAAAGGGGACAATATTCATCCGCCCAAGGATTGCATAAAAATACGATAGAAACACATATGATTTTCCAGCAAAGAAACTGTCTGAACTTGATGTGGTCAATGAGCTCGCTCGGCCCAAACTATCTTTACTAGCCTCCTGTCTACTATTGCCTCCATTTAGCCTCCTGGCTATAGCCTTTTGTGGAGCGACTTCGTCAGTTGTGAGGGCTGGATCATAGAGGAGGAAATTTTTCTAAACTGTAAACTGTCGTTTCGAGGATCCCGTGCGGCTTTCCATACAGTCTACGATACATTAGGGGAACAGGTATAAGCCTCACTCAGTGTCGGCCTGTTAAGCTTCGGACTGCTTACGCATTGCAGCAAATTTTTTTACCCTTGAAGGTTTCTTTATGCACCTTGCGGAATTAGGGATAAAATATTTCCTTACTTAGTACATATAGTTGGGGAACACAATCCATCAATTAAGGCTTAAATGCGCTCCTTGCCTGTCGTATAGATAGGCGCTTCTTTAGTCGTTGCCTAACTTACCTCTTCAGCTGCTCGATAGCGCAAATGAGTTTCGGTTAACTTCCAATTTATTGTTTTTTTTTTCTCTTTTTTTGTCCGCTGATCTACGTTACTGCCAACCTTTCCGGGTTTTGACGATCTTCGTGTTCTACTGGATTCTATTCA
Organism: Dermacentor silvarum; assembly: GCF_013339745.2. Taxonomy (NCBI): domain Eukaryota; kingdom Metazoa; phylum Arthropoda; class Arachnida; order Ixodida; family Ixodidae; genus Dermacentor; species Dermacentor silvarum. The sequence goes on along the minus strand of NC_051156.1, from coordinate 128,669,244 downwards.
CATGTAACAGTGTGCACGTATGGATTTAGTTCAGTGCCTAGAAGGTATCCATGGCGACTTCAGCAGTTGGCGCTGAGGAGGAGGAGGAATAAACATTTATTGCGGAACCAGCACTTTAAGATGGCCGGGGCTAAGCCTCCCATGAGGGGACGTCGAGGGCTTGCCTCGCAACCGCCTCACGGGCGTGCTAGGTCGCCCAGGTTTGGTCGTCGAGGGCGGAGCGCCGCAGAGCCTCACGCAACCTCGACGAGAGGGTCGTGGTGTTAATGTGTGTGTACTGTGCTGGGCACTCCCACAGCATATGCGGAAGCGTAGCCGGGTGAGTGCCACAGCACCGGCTGCAGAGAAAAAAAATTAAAAATCCATCGGCCCTTCCACTCCGTGGAGATGGTTAACCAGCGAAGCTGAAACGTGCAACCCCTGTGTTTATCACTGGCTTAATCCCGAAGGTTCATTAAAGTACTTCTCAATTATGAGGTTACACACACGTTCGGCTGCGACGGAGAGAACGACGTCACTGACGGTATGCCCGCTGTCCACCGTTGTCGCTTGCGTTCGATGTCTCGAGTTTGCTTCGGCAGCGTGGTTAGCAGCACTCGCCCACCATTTCCGCTTGCGATTCTTCGAAACTAAATTGCTTCAAAATTAAATCTGTCCGTTACGTAAGACAATGAATGGCTCATACCCCCATAAATGTGGCCTCCCCATTACGACGACAGAAGTGAAATTCTACGCTGGAATGATTACCGGCAACGCAGCCAAGCGAACCCAGTTGGAGTTGAGGAGGTTTATTGGAGAGCCACGCGCACACACTGGCCAAAGTTGGCACGATAGAGGCTATAGACCCAGACAAACATACAAAACGCAGTCTAGTTAAAGTGGCGGAAGAACTCTAGCGGTATTAAAGCGCAGAAAACTGCCTTTGCTGCATCTCTGTTTCCCCCAAGAACAGCTTGTAAAATCGGAGCTGGTGGGACGCCAGCGAAGTAAAGGCAAATGACAAAAGGTTTGAAGTAACGCACTTTTTAATGAGCCATTTATTGACGGCTTCTCCGTCACGGCTAGTTGAATTTCCTTGTTTATTAGTTGCTTAGCGTAAGTTTTATAGTTTACTGCAGCGAAGCCCAGTGCTGCTTCACGTGGCAAATTGTAGGCCCGTAGATTTCCTCGAAATAAGGCAACTCCGACTTCATGCGCTCGTAGTAGCTGGCAAGCTTCGGGTACTTGGCATGGTCGATGCAGTCGACCTGAAATTACGCAAACAGAGCAAGTGGTCATCACAAGACGAAGACGCAAGACAGGACTAGGAGAGGAAGACAAATAATGTACCAGGAAATGGGGTTGAGTCATTGAACCTATCTAGTCTGCATTTGTAAGTTACTCGGCGTTGTGGTAAGAAAAATGAAAGGAATATAGAAAACTACAACGATGGCGATAAGTAAAGAAAAGCTGTTGCCCACACAGAAAATCGCGAAAAACTAAAAGCACAATTACCGCGCATAGGAAGTTCGCGGAATCTTTGAAAAGCCACAATGGCCTTCAGGGCGGGATGGGCCAAGTGTTTGGAACACTAATCCAAAAAATATCTTTTACGAAGTGTCGTAGTAAACACACGTCAAAGATGAAGTCATTGACTGCCCGCTTCACGAGTAGAGCGGCACTTACTACATTAGTGGCGTACAACATCGTCAGCCAGAATGTGGAAAATTGAACAATTGAAAAAGAAACAATGAGCGGAGAAAGCCTCGAATCTTCTCTAAATAATGCAATCAGTAGCTTTCTGCTGGTACTGTATGTGTGTACTAGATTGTGTTGAAGTTCGTGTGCGCTTACTAGCGTAAGCTCGCGGTAAAGCTACATCGCGTACTTACACACCTTTTGTTAACTACGCTTGTAGATGTATTCTTATTACAATTGGTGGCAGCCCCTTATGTGCGAACTCATACTTGATAGTGTGAAATATAAGCTGGGTACACACGTTGAAATGTTGGCACTCTTTTGCCAGAGATTGCTTGTTCTTATATAGTATATGTCCTAAACAATAGCAGTTTTATTCTGAATTTCAATCGCGAGAATGGATAATATCTCACTGGTCGTACCTTGTGACTGATTTTTTAATTGTTCTACAAATACAGAACTTAAAAAGAAGGTTCTGTCGAAAACTGAAGTAAAACTAAAGATAGAAAATTTATTTGCTTGGAATCAGCTTCGAAAATTTGAAACAAGTGACTGCATCCGAACACGGAACAGTCTGCTAAGTGTGAAAACTACCGCCAACAAATATCGAATAACACGGAAAATACAAGCCGAATACGGAAGCAGGCAGCGGTATAAAATTATGAGAAGGCGTATACAAACTGGAAAAGAAACACTGAGGAACTATGCAAGGTGTCGTTTAACTTGCGAATTTATATATAGGATCTCGTAACGGCGATATGCCTACAGTATCTTTATAAACATATTTGCGTCTATCTATCCGCACTTTAGCGCTCAAAGGAAAATGGGGTTCGGAGTGCTTGATGAACTTGATAATCGTTCTCTATCGCAAAAGAGAGTTCTAGGCGAGCGTTTACAGCGTAACACAGCGTAGAAGGCTACATCCTTGCCACTTATGCTCCTTAGGTGTACGGGCTTACCCAGACTAATAACGCAGCCTGCTATATGGCTACAATGCGTACGCTGTTTACTAAACCTGTGCTCTTCTTTGGATCTCGTTCTATCTACTTGGTTTTCCCAAGTACAGGGTTGCCAACCAAGGCTATCTTTGATTAACCTTACTGCTTTTTTAATAAATACAATGTCTCTGTTATTTGAAAGCATGGCAATGAATTAAGCATATTGCACTTTGAGTAAAGTGCGACGGAATTGAATAACGGTCTTAAATATGATACTATTTTCCGAGGAACCCTTTTGTTCAAAGTAATCACAATAAATCTAGTAATGCTGACGGAATGCCGCATAAAGGCTGTTTTAAAGCCGCCATATTTCGCCCTGAATAGCAAATGCCAAAGGCAGCTAACATAAAAGGGACGGCGCGAAGCGTTGTTCTATACACCAGAAGGGAGACTCATCGTTTCAGTAAACTATGTTTAAATAAACCTTAATGTTTTCGTTCTTACCTCGAGAGCCAGAATGAGGTGGGAGACAATTGCAAGATCGGCAAGGGTGACCTTGTCGCCGACGGCGTAGTTTCCTTCTCCGACTAGGTGCTGGATACCCTTGACAACATTTTCTTCGAAAGCGGTCACTTCTTCTGCAGTGGGCTTCGTCTTGAGATAGAAGCGAGGACGCTGCGCGGAAAGGTAGTGGTAACAAGAAGTTATAGGCGGTTGAATATTGAAAGAAATGCTTTTGAAGGTAACATTTACTGCCATCACATCATCATGAAGTTCACTCAACACTCAGCTGTCCTAGTGTGTCGTTGTTGCAAAGCTTCATGCAACCATGAGTAGTCAAGGCAATAACACATTTCTGTAGATATAGTGTAGCTCAAATGTATACGAGGTTATCTAACAAATAGTACTGGGATAGCTACTTATGTCTTAGCTAAAGAAGCAAACTTGAAAAACACTTTACATGAAAGTGAACCGCGCAAACAAGAGTTGAAGAAGACAAGACGAGCGCGGTCCCTCGTGGCTTGAGCTGTTCACTTTTAGAGCGATAGCTCTACTGCTCCATGTACAAACCCAGAAAATGCCTCGTTCCGTAAATGTGACCTTGAAGCTCAGTCAAGGTCAAATGGCAACTTAGTCTGCCACTAACGGGGGCTGCTGCGTACGCGGCGTGGGCGTCCATATCTTGAAAGCGATCTGTGACATAGACAAAGTGCGCGGTCGTGCGGGTCTCATCTTGAAAGCATACCGAGGTGTGCACAAAGTGCACCGAGTGCTGGTAGCTTCATATGCGCTGTGCTTTCCACGCTTAGTTCACGTTGAAGCGAGACGCAGCATGAAGGTGAATTCGCTCGCTGCTGCTTCCACACCAAGCAGCGCCTATGTGTTGTCTTGTGGTGCAATTGTAGATGCGGTAGTTGCTGATGGCGCCGAACAGCGTCCGTGTCCTTTCCCAAAGCAAGAAAACCCGTGCTATCGCTCAATGGCCTTGGCTCAACCGCGTTGAACCACGGTACATTGTATGAAAATATGTACCAACTTCCTCAGCTAACTATTCTATTGGAAAACACTGACGCACATACAAGAGAGAGAAACACATCGCGTATCCTTGAAAGAACACATACACAGACAATGCGTTGTAACCTGCCCCTGTTGCGGATACAGGGCAGGGGTTTGTGTGGGAGGGGGGGGGGGGGGCAGGTATGCTAGGACGGAAGTGCTCTGGATTAGTCAGTTAACTGGTAGATACCAGATGTCACTCAAATGTCAGCACATTGCCTCGAAGATTTCCAGAGTTTTGCGGGCGGCACCTAATCGACGAACAGAGAGGGTACTGCCGATGAGTCGCGCTGGTCGTCAATGTTTTACAGGTACTGAATTATTCTCGGCGAGTGGTAATGGTGAAAGGCTTTCGTTTTTTTTTTTACTTTTTCGTACCAGAAACGTAAATATTGCGAGCTTTCCGGGCCGCATCTATTTGTATTGCACACGTACTATTTTTATTTTGATGAGAGCCTGTTATATGTCTGCATGATCTCAAGCTAGGCTTCTTACGCAGCCCAAAGTTTTGCTGCAGGTGGCCGTTACCACATTCGTGAAGGTTAAGCTTGCGATTTATGCATGCCTGCTAAACCTTACAGCCATACTTCGTCACAGAAAGAGAATGCTTAGGACATGCAAGGCCCTACGCAATACAAACATGGACGAGATAAGCACAAGGACGGGCGTGTGCACCCGTCCTCGTGCACATCGTGTGCGCTGCTGCAAGGCGGAAGTATGAAACTGCCTTGTGAAACGTGTTTAATTCCTGTCCGGTGCAGATTCGCTTTCTATGCGAGTACTTCACAAGCTTGCAGTTGCAATCAGGCGTTTATTGTTCGCCTGCATTTCATGGCCCCATTTCTGTTCCGCTGTAATATTGTACCAGTAATTACCAGATTTTGTGCAGATTTTTAGGCGGCGACATCTCAAAGTATGACATCGCGATGGTAATTTAGTTCAACCGTAAACCTAAGATTCTGGCATCAAACGGTCTGACGAATCGGTTAAAATATATGAGTTTGGTGGAAACCGCTGAAGGAGCGTTATGATACTTGGAAAAATATCTTAATCACAGGTAGCGATTTATCGCAGCACTGCAATATACTGCGTGAGAAAAAAGTATACGAACAAAAAAAGCATGCTTTGCGGTATAGGCAGTCTCTTAAAGGAGCAAGGACTGCAGAAACATTTGATGGCTGAACCAATACCACAACTTGCTTCAACTAACTGTTGTTGACATTTCCGATATATTATAGCGAAATGGGCATGAATGCTAAGTGGCGCTGCATCGTTCTAACAGAACAAAAACGAACAAATAACGATAGTGTACCCATTACGAACAGTTTTATTCACCTTCAGAAGGCATACTGTGTACATCCATACAAAGAACAGAAAAATGAAACAAAACATGAATCAAGCATACGCCTTTAAAATTTCGTCTGCTTACTGATTTTGTCTAGACTTAACACTGTGATTTCATTGTCATTTATGGAAATGGAAGGACTCCTAACGCACATGCAAAATACACCTGAAAACATGCTGAAATCCTTTCTATTTGTTCACGTTTTCTCCATGTGTGTTATTTCAGAACTATGCAGCGTAACTTTGCCTCCATGATCAAAAGCAAACTACCTTGCACACACGTGTTTATGGGCAAAATTTCAAAGAAGAAAATGCTTACTTACGTAGAAGATCGCTGCCTGGGGATGGATAGTACCGGAAAGGGCGGCGAGTGCCTGGTCGACGCGGGTTCGTGCTTTGATGTCATCGGGGTAAAGCTCGGATTTGGGGGCGTACTTGCGCAGCAGATAGTAGGCGATCGCTATGCTGTGAGACAGGAACGACTGACGTGAGTGAGTGCATGGCTTACGATGCCCATTGGGCGGGACTGAGTAAACTTGTGCGGTAATATAACTAAACATCTGACGTTTATCACTATTCTTGTACGGAATAGCCTTAATGCTTCCGACAGGGTCCATGCCTTGCCGTAGGGAAATTTTTGTTCATGAATAAACTTCTGGCTTTTCGAAATGATATCAAAGTCGTCACGCCCTCATTCCTTAACAACCTATCTATGGCCATCACTGCGGCACCAAACAAAGAAGGCTATGCACGATTGTTTTAAGATTTTCAGCATTTACTGCTACTTAAACGTGCTCGGACGGTACAGTCAGGGTTGATGGTGGTTTTACATGTCTCTACTAAAAAGTTGTCGAATAGTTTGTATACGCAAGGTACCGTTTAGCTCAAATCAAGTGTGCTGGCAGATTGCCGATGAAGTCGTGCACACTATACTCGTATTAACGAAAAACCTTTAAAAACTAGAAAATCTGTGCACATTTGGAGATGTCATGCACCAAGAACAGGATCACTAAAAGCGAGTCGGTCAAGGCGCGCAAGGATTTCATTAATTTATTCAGTTCTCGGCAATTCTCAGATTTCATTAAGTGATTTTGAATATCACAAGATAATAGATATGTGATTCAGTGATCTCTACACAAATTGTCATCGTTATCTGCAAACTGTCTCGCCGATAATGAGACTCTCCTGTGTCTAAGCATTTTGTTTATATCAGCTTGCCAACACCGGGGAAATCGGCGAATGTTATGCGCATACACATGAGCCATGCCAAGGCTGCAAAAAAATCTTGCAAATAACAAAAATTCAACTAGAGTATTATACCTGACACATTTTAACGGATACGTCAGGGTATTCGCTGTTTAATCATTATCTACTAATTTCAAACATATGCATTCATTCGCATGTATTTGCGAATTCTGTAAAAATCACTCTTGAATACGCCACACACCCGTCATATCGAGTACGGAGTACCTCTGTCTGGTAGAGTAGATGGGATCTTGAGAACTGCCGCTGCAAAATAAACGTTTGAAAAGGGAAAATCCTCGCCAACCAAGCTGTAGCATGAAACTTCAAAGGAACCCGTATGAAAACCTTCATTGGTTTCCCAGCTTCGGGCTGCAGTCGGGCGGATGAAAAGGCTCCCTTTCGTGAACTTTCCTCTAAGTTTGCGGGCTTCCGCTGAACTGATTTGGCAATATAAATGCCTTTAAATAGAGATACAGTGTTACACTTTTACATTTGTCGGCCTTTGATTGAGTGATGCTGACACTAAATGGACCAAACGTGTTATATTGTGCGCCTCAAAAACACAAAACTTATAGAATATATGCTATTTTAGCTTTAAACCCCTCATTCGAAATCCGCCTCCTGCATTGCCAGTTTACTTGACGTTTTTGGAAAGGTAAAAGTATTTTCCATATTATCGCATTGCACGTCACCTAGCACTCGAGTGCCTTCAGAGGCATGAGTATGAAAGATACAAAGAAAAAATGAGTAATGAACTTCCACTGTCACAGATTTGTCTGTTGAGAATGAGCCCATGGTACCTAATAGTTCAAAATGTTATTGATATTGTAGTATGTATTGCCTTTCTGTTGCAGTCAAATTCCTGAAGCTTCAGTAGAGCACGATATGATGTGAATGACCGTGGTCGGATGCCGACAGGATATAAACGCATCACCTATAGGTCATGATCAACTGGTAGGGAACTTCGTGAACGCCGGCAGTCGTTAAACCATATTCAAACCGCCTCTTGTGAAACAAGCAGTTACGTGTACGACCAGTGTGAATAGAAAACAATCCGTCTTTACCTTTCGTAAACAACGAAGCCGTCATCGTCAATGGCAGGTACCTTGTGGAATGGGTTCACCTGCAAAGGAAATTGAATTTCAGTTGAAACACTAAAAATAATAAATTTCGTACCATCTGTTCTGAGAAAGGGAGCGCCGGCGAACAAAATAGGAAATACGAAAGAAAACTGGGGGAAAAATGATTAGGTTGAAGGTCGGAGCCTTGCCTTCTTTTACCATCCTGTTTCCTAGCATGTTCACTGGACAACTGCCCTGCTCAGAATCATGTAACACCCCCCCCCCCCCGCCCCCCCCCCCCAAAAAAAAAAGCCTCATGAACCCTTTATTCTATGTCTATGATCACAGTATAATCTTACATATAAGCAGGGTTGACTTCGCAGCGTGTATCCGTTTTACCTGGTTGTAAGCTACTCAATAATGTGACCTTTATACTGTAGCTTATTGAATACAAACAAACGATATCACATTAGGCTCACCACTTAAGTTAGTTCCAGGAGCCACCGCACTGTCCACTTGAGTATACATAGGGTTCTTTTTTTTAAATTCCAACTATTAAAAAAGCCTGCGAAATATATTGGAAATATGTCACTACAGATTATTATTTGCCCGGCCGGACACAATTTACAAGAAAAGATAAGGCAATTCATTCAATAAAGAAACAAATTACCTTACTAACATCATAGTTACAAACTTTGGCATCCATGTTTATAATTGACATTGAAAGGACTTTTCTTAAGAGACAAGTTACACGTTTTCTATTTTAAAAGTGGTTATGTACATCAAAATAACTAGCATCAAACTGTTAATGAAGAATACCTGATTAGGCACACTCCAACGTGAAGCACGGCTCTCTGTCAATCTACGACTTATAATTACGGCGTAAAGTAAGTTCTCTCTTCCTGCGAGCATTTTCCGATTTGTGTTTTTTGCAACTTCTAACTGGACGCAACTCCCGACTGAACAAACTAACGTATTGTTGGGAGAGCAATGAATAAAGTAATAGGATTTTACGTCCTGAAGCAACGTAGACTATGAGATACAGCAGAGTTGGGTGCTTAGGATTAATTTCTAACACATTTAGTTCGGTGATGCCAGTCAATATTATTAGATATTTATTAATAACGGTTGACTTAAAGTGTATATTCAATTGATGAGTACCACAGAGGAATCCACACGCCAGAAACAAGACAGAAATACACAGATAGCGCGCATACTGCTAGCTCAGTTTACTGAACTCCTGACGGGCGTCTGCGTTAGAGGGAACTGGATAAGATTAGATAAGGACAACTTGGGCAACACATAAAAATAGCGTCTGTGGCAGTCTGAGAACAAAACTGGACAGATAAACAACGCTAGCGGCATTTTGCTTACGCTAACAGCCCTTCTTTCCTGTTTGCACTCCTGTTCGTCAGCAATGCAAACAGCACTCCTGACGAACAAAAAGAGCGCTCATTTACACAGAATGTATAATCGCAAGGTCTTCGAGCACAAGAAAAAAAAGTAAGGTGGAAAAAGCTCGAAGTTTAGCCGACGAACGTCCTGCAAAATCGTCCACGTTCTTCTCGCGTGAAATAAGCCATTGCATTTCTCTCGATTGATAAGCTAAAATTACAAGGTTTTTGGTGGCTGGTAGAAAAATAATAAGTAGCAAACAATTTTGAAGGCTTCGTGAACTGCTTACCTTGAGGTATTCTTCACCGAGGTGTTCCTTCTTTGCCAAGTCCAAGTTCCTGAGTTTAAGTTCGACCCCTATGTGCTTGGCGATACATCGCACGAAGCCACAGGGCGGACTGCCGGGCAAGTTGTACAGAGTCACGGGCATGGCGGCTGCGAATCGTCTCTGGTGGGTTGCTCCTTGGCTTAATGGACCGAGATTGGTATAGAGGGTGCCCGGACAATGGCGCGCACTTTATAGCGGACAGCTGCACAAATGGTCGAATAGACAGCTTTCACGCGGTGCGGCGCCACTGCAGAGGGGCGTTACTGAAAGGCCTTGAACACAGCTACATGTAAGACACGTAGGCAACTCTCTCGCTCTCTCTCTTAGTACGGGCGATAGCGAGCGGACGAGGGTATTGGCAAGTTGCTGCCTTCCCTTCGCAGACGCTCGCGTAAAGGCTGGAAACTGCGGCGGGGGTGGACGGAAGGTACGAGATTAATATTTGCACGCCGATATCAGGGACGCACCCGAGGAGTTGATTCCGAGGCGTTTGGAGTGAGCCGTATTGTCCAAGTGAGAGCTATGTGCCTTTCCATAGTTCTGAGAGTTCTCGAACGGATAAAGTTTCAAGTGGGCCCAATATCCAGGCACTCGCACGCTGTTTAGTAAACGTCCACAGTCCCCATGAGATCGACATAGTGCTGATCGCGCTACTGGTTTTTTTCATGATCCGAGAGGAGTTCTGAAACGTTTTTTTTTGCTTTTTTTGACAGAACACACACACTCGCGGCACACACGCATGCACATACGCACGCACGCGCACGCACGCGCACGCACACACACCTACACAGACACACGCACGTATACGCACACGCACACACACACACACATACGGCCACACACGCAAGCGCCCACCAACACACACATAAGCACACGCCCGCACAGATACGCAAAAATACACACGCCCGCACACACCCACACGCCCGCATGCACGCTGCACGCAGCCTATCTTTCTGATTTAAATTTTCATTTTATTCTCAGGTATGCAACACATAACATGACAGACGAGAACACAACACATGACAACACAGTACCTCCCTCATGACCCTTGCAATTAACATGTGGCCCTCAGTATCCGAGCGACTGCGGAGCACCTGACCAATGCGGCAGTCAAACCTGCGAAGCGGCAGAGGGTGCTAAGAATCTCCGGGTCCGTACAGGTCGCCACTGGAAACTGAACCTGTCAACGTTCAACACGCGAACGCTCTCTAGGGAGGCTAGCTTAGCAGAGCTGTTTGAGCAATTATCAGTCATTGCCTGGGATCTTATTGGCCTAAGTGAAGTTAGAACTGGTGAGGCTGATACAGTGCTGACTAACGGCCACGTCCTCTGCTACAGAGATCTTCCAGATAAGAGAGAATTCGGGGTAGGATTTTCTAATCCATACGAACACAGTAGGCAACATTGAGGAATTCCACAGCAATAATGAGAGGGTAGCAGTCGTCGTAATAAAGCTGAATAGGAGCTATAGAATAAAGGTAGTACAAGCCTACGCCCCAACCTCCAGTCATGATGATGAAGAAATAGAACACTTTTATGAAGACGTTGAATTGGCGATGAGAAAGGTGCAATGTAAGTTTACTCTAGTAATGTACGACTTCAATTCAAAAGTGGGAGAAAAACAATTGAAGCGGAAGGTAAGGCACCAAGGCAAACAGTAGGTAAGGACCTAATACAGAAACGACAAAGCATGAAAGTGTCAAACTCAAGATAGTAGATAGAATTCGCCGAACTGTCAGAACTGATAAACACGACGAAAGTAAGGCATATTCGAAATTATAACGTCGGAAAGATTGAGGAAGCCGGGAAATATGAACGCAGCATCAAATCAGTGAGAAGAAAACTTGGCATTGGACAAGGCAAGATGTATGCACTGAAAGATTAGCAGGGTAATATCGTTACACTTCTCTGCACAACATCGAGGAAGAGGAGCACGGGCTTGGGGCTGAAGATGACGAAGCTTGAGTGGCTGACCGGTTGTGTCAATCCTTGTCAATATTGTACATATTGTAAATACATTTCCAGTCTTGCTTCTTTCCTCCGTAATATATTTGGTGGAGGTGCTGGGTACTGCTGTGCACGACGGAGCTCCGAAGCGGACGTAGCCTGGCCACTTACGTGATAACGAGCGCTGGAGCCGGTGCTGGGACAGCCACCATGCCGACAGGAGCAACCGCTACCACAACGCCGACAGTCATCTTGTCCCTGCCCCGCGACCCAGGCACGTTTTCCGGGACTTGTCTTGTACTTGTAAACTTGGACTTGTCGCTATAAAGAAGGCTTTAAATGTCCCACAAATGAGACCCGGTGTCATCCTCTCTACGTACGGCAAGGAAATCTCGCCGTTCGCGAGCAAAAATGCTGGCGAACGGCGGCCCGCGAAGGGCATACGGCGTGCGGCGAGTTACCGTGCCGGTAACGTGGACGGGCCTTAGCCGCGACTCGGCGCTTCTCGCTTCCGTGCCGGCCCGTGCTCATGCGAAGCGTGCCGCTACGGACCTTGTGTTGCGCGCTCGTCTAGAAAGGCGAACACTGTCGCACTCTGTTCGCGCAGCTAATCAGAGGGCTAAACACGACTGTGTTAACGATTTGGCACTTGCGTTGCGGGCTGTAATTTCCGATTCGCAAGCGCGCACAAGCGAGCAACAGGGCGAGAAAGAGCAGGGAGCGCGCGTACCTGCTAGCAGACAAACCAGAAGTCGTAGGTTCTTGTTCGACCAATGGGCATCGTCGACCCGGTTGACATCACCAGATGCACCCTGCTGCCATCGTGACAACCACTGGGGATACCGGTAAGGCCAGGTGAGGAGGACGGCATTGTTTTTTTTTTTTTTTTTTGTGGCGAGCCCGCGGTGCGTAGCGCTGCAGCGTTTGACAAAAGTTGATCGTGATGGCATTCTGAACTCGATGCGCGTGTTTACTAGAAATGTTCAAAACATATCTGAGGTGGTTTAGGCGCCCTTTAAGTTATTCTTGTGCTATTCTTGCACAATTGAGGAGGAATCGAGTGCTTGTGGGGCCATGGCGCCCTCTTTTGTGCGGCGCTGGTACCAGATTGGCGTTTCGGAAGCAATTTTCACGAGTTTCTGCTAATTCCCGCATATCCTTGGCTCATACCCGCATATCCAATGCGGGTATGCCCCACACGAGGTTGTATTATCGTTAATCCTGACGTAACTGACGAGCATGGGATGTTATTGATGTCATGAACTATCAGTCTTGTTAGTCATATATTCGCACCCTTGCATGTCAATTTTAGTATATACCAAGTGAACGAGACGCGAGTTTTCGGCAGACCTTGTTTTTGTACGTGACCACGACGACATGACATCAGATTAGGAGCCGACAGCCCGGGCCCCTAAAGCGCTTCGCACTTAAAGAAATAATAACGGTTCCCGGTTCGGCACGACACGATACAAGCATATTGGGCGCAAGCGGGTGCTCAATTATTGTTCCATTCCTCCAAATGATTATTTGTCGTCGCCTCCCCCCCCCCCCCCCCCTTGGATCGCCACAATGGCAGGGATGCTTGCACATATGAACTCGGCGGTGCCAGTTGTGTTCCGATGCCGAAAGGTAATTTCCGGGGAACCGCAGAATCCCCTTTCCTGTTGAAGCTTCGACTTAGGCCGTCAGGCCGTTTCACTACTATTATCAGATACATCAAAAAAGGTACAGCCCAGGTCACAAGAAGCGCAAAAAAAGACGGTGTCCTCCTCGAGAAGAGAAAATAAGAAGTAGAACTGGTTCATCAGCACGGCTTCTTGTAAGAATGACAGTGCGGTCGCTAATTAATGCTGTCACCTGCTGAGTGCGCTGTAATATCTGCTGTAAACGGCCCGGAAATGAGCTTTTGTTGCGGGCCATGTTCCAACGCACGCTTGGCTCCTCACAACGGAGTAAAACAATCTTCGATTTCTGCAAATCATTGCCATGGCACAATGTCCGTGATATGGAATTTTTAATCCACGCTTTGTCGGCGCATGAGTCTGCGCCACTTGCAGTAGCGTAAGAAATATCGTCGTGTTGTTTAAGATGAACTGTCCTTGCTCATGGTTCAGAGCCATCAATGTCATCACCTCCTCGCTGAATGGCGCTTTCGATCTGCGGCTACCGGCAGGCGGCGACCCAAGTTTATGCTAGCGCCGAATGAATCAACTCAGGTAACTGTTTCTTAACCTCATTTTGAGGGTATTCCACAATGATGTGTGGAGGCGCACGCGTCTGAGATAGAGACTGCGTTGTCACATGTGCATGTAGAACAGGCATGATGATGTGGGTTCCAGCCGTATACAGAGGTGCTTTGCTAAATTTTGTCATTACTCTAATTTTACCTGTGCTCTTTGTTGTCATCTATTTCAATATTACCAATTAGAGGTGTTATCCGAATTTAGCAATTTATTTTGCTTGGCCCTGTGATTTGGCTGCCACGCATGACCTTTAGCCAGGGTGTCAATAATTCAGCATGGACCATTACTCGAATACAGTTTTTGTGTGCAATGGTTTCTCAACGGCTAGTAAATATAGATGCTCAGAATTACCTGAGTCTATAGATGCACTGATGAATTCTCAACCTTTACAAATCACATTAGGAATAAATATAAGCACTCCTTTCTCTTAAAGTACCGGGCTCTTTAGGTATGTATGTGATGACACTTAAAATTAGTAGTATGTTTCCTGGCATATAGTTATTAAAGTGCAGAGCAGAGTGCGACAGTGAAGTTCCTTCATTAATGTATGGTGTTTCCCGGCTAAAAGACACTTATAAACTTCTAAAACAAGTATGTGAACCTTCCTGCAAAATATAATCAGTTTAAAACTGTTATCTGTTCAGCAGGTAAATGATGTGCAATCTTGATTTTAAAAAAATAGCGTAGTTTCCGCTAGTGGCGCAAGGCTAAAGAAACAGCGGAGCTGATCGGCACCTAGCTGGTCCTAGCCTTACGGGTTATGCTTGGTTTTGCTAAGTTTTTCGAGGTGATGCTAAATTTGTGCAATTTTTTTAGCCATGCAACCAACCTTGCTATGCAGGGACTGTAGAGGCTCTCACTTAGCTAGGTCAAGCAATCACACAGTCAAGTCAGATTCAACCACATTTATTATGTACAATTACTTCTTCCGTAATTTATTGATTATTGATTGATTACCGATTAGCTATTGTTGATATCGCAAGGTATTGGCCAAGTATTTGGGCTAGGTAAGCACTATCAAGTCATCCCCAGCATTATCCGGAATTGATTGATTATTGATCGATTATCGATTAGCTATTGATTGACTATCGATTGGCTATCGCAAGGTATTGACCACGTATTTGGGCTAGGCTAAGTACTACGACGTCATCCCCAGCATTTTTTAGAATTCATTGATTATTGATCGACTATCGATTAGCTATTGATTGACTATCAATTGGCTATCCCAAAGTGAACCTAGGCGCAGCTGTGCGCAGTGACGTATCGCTAGCGCGGCGGCGGAGGAGCCAAGGTGAAGCAAGGTGCAGCTGTGAGCAGTGACGTCATCGCTAGGCGAGTTTTTGTGAACGCTACTCGGGGAAACGAAAAGCTTGAGCAGCTCCGCTGTTAAAAGATCACGCGTTTTGTGTTGTTAAACCAAAAGCATGTTCGGCATTTTACGCAGTCTAGCTGTCACCTTCTTTTCGTACTTAAACATGACAGTCTAGGGTAGGCAGGTAGCATACAAGGGAGTGGGTATAAAGTAGCGGTTATGTTGTTGAGGTAGTGTCGGAGCAGCACTTACCCAAAAACCGAAATGTGCAAGAATAGGGGAAGTCAAATAAAATAAACTTAGGAGAATCAAAGAAGCTGTGCAATTTCATGCACTCTTCCATTAAGAGGTCTGGTTTACTTAAAGACACCTATCAGGCAACAATATATGTGCAGGCTTTATGTCCCGATGTATCGTTTAATTACGTAGAACCAAGTCACGCTTATTACTTTGTCGTTCTAAATTAAAGCGTGCTACCCAGTTCGGCATGCCCAGAAATCCGGGGGTCAAGCGCAATAGTGTTTTGCATTAAAAGCTATTAGTCTCCAGCGAGCTGCTTCTCTAGTACATTACAAAAAAGTCACAGGCCTGCGCGGCACACGCAGCAGAGTCAAAGCGTAAGCCGGTGGAGCGGCTCAAGAGTAGCTCCAATTTGAGCAACACGCACAACAGGGTCTTCGCGGCAGTGTGTTCGCCTCGTTTTGACGAGAACGATCTGAACTGTCCGCCCGGCGTCGACGGCGAGCTGCGGCTTCTAATGCGCCCTCCACAGCAGTCTGCTGAGCCCGATCAAGCCTTACAACTAAAACTTACATGTCGGGCGCGCCGCGTTTGCAGGCACCTTAACTAGATGGCGCCACCATACTGGCGGAGGCTCGGCAGTTCGGGAGTGCGTTGATTGCGCGCCTCGTCTAAATCGCATATCGTCGTCTGCGCCTGCGGACGCTGCGTTTGCAGGCATCTTACCTAGATGGCGCCACCATACTGGCGGAGGCTCGAGTCGTCTCACCCTGCGTTTGCCTTAGGGTGTTTTCCGCGGACTGATAGCAAGCGCTTGCGTGGCACAGTGGTACAGTATCCGACTCGCACGCAGCGGGCGCGGCTTCGATCCCGGCGAGAATCGGGTACTTTTTTCGCGTTTCCGGCGACAGCGGTTACGCGGCCACCGCCGGCGGCATCATCGCGACCAGAAACGGCTATTGGAAGGAGCCCATAACAGCATACGCTGTAAAACAATGCGCAGGGCTCCCTTGCTTTAGACAAAAGTCTAGACCTGTACTATGAGCCACAAACGTTTAGGAGAGCGTGGCCGAGCTTCCACATTTCCTGCCTCTGTAGACTGCAATTTGTAATTTCACTCTGCAGCTTTGTGTACACCGATTCACTGTTACAAGAATGTACACTCTGCGTATTACAACTTAGGAAATATCGATCTTTTTGGTGCAATCAGCACTTTGTGAACATTTGATGTACGCCGACTAGAGCACTGCACGGGCTCGGGCTTACCCGAAAGCCCGGGCCCGGCCCGGCCCACGGGCCGGGCCGGGTAGAGCAGTTTTTTTCACGGGCTCGGGCCGGGCTCGGGCACGGCGTGTGCTTTTTGACCCGGGCCCGGGCCGGGCTCGGGCTTTCTGGTGGTGTGCATGTAATGTGCAGCGAGTTATTCTCGGGCGTCTCAACTCTGAAAAACATGTATTTTTCGGTCTCGGGCCGGGTTCGGGCCGGTTTCGAGCCGGTTTCGAGCCGGGCTCGGGCCTAAAGTAAAGAGGTGGCGGGCCGGGCCGGGCGGGAAACGTAGATTATTTCCGGGCCCGGGCCGGGCCCGCGTCTCGCCATAAAAGTTTTGATCGGGCTCGGGCGGGCAGCCCAACGTAAAATCGGGCCCGGGCCGAGCCCAGGCTGAAAAAATCGGCCCGTGCACTGCTCTAACGCCGACTGCAAAATCGGCGGCTGAATCCTGCTGGACAAATGCAGCAGAGCTGATTGTCTCCACAAATCAGTCAAAAGCGGACGTCGGTGAGTGTGGCAAGGTTGATATGTTTCGTCATCATCATCATCATCATCGGCCTATATTTATGTCCACTGCAGGACGAAGGCCTCTCCCTGCGATCTCCAATTACCCCTGTCTTGCGTCAGCTCATTTCAACATGCGTCTGCAAATTTCTTAACTTCATCACCCCACCTAATTTTCTGCTGCCCTCGACTTCGCTTCCCTTCTCTTGGAGTAAAGTTCAGGTTCTTCTTGGTTCCACTCCTCTACTTGGGCGTCCGAGACGCACCGCCAGAGACGATGTACGCGAGTGAGGAGTTCTGCCGCTACGAATAGCGGCGACGAGTTCGCTAAGTTGAAATAGACTCCGATGACGATTGAGAAAAGAAAACACTTATATTCAAAACTATTTAGAAGAATTTACAAATACAAAACACATACAAGACGGAACTGGTACACATAGGGCGACCCTATATCGACATAGTCGATGGTGCATAGCACCGAAGTTTGTCCAGAACGCTTGGACGGGGCAACGGGGCAACGGGGCCACGTTTTCAACCCTTCGGTGCCCCGCCCCAAGCATTTACCACCCAATTGCCACCGAGTGGCTGTGAGTGGTCCGCCGACGCACCAATCACGAATCCTGTGCTAGGATAGTCTTGTTCGCCGGCGCTTCCAGTATTGCGCTTCTTCCAAGCGCCCTTTCCTCTACCACCTTGTTACGGTATCTTTCTCCCTATCCCTCAAAACAACATACAAATAACAACCACGTTCCAAGAAAGGGGGGGGGGGGTGACAGATGCATAGCATGCGTGCTCCCGCGCAAAGCCACAGCGCCCAGCACAATGGGCTCAATAAAATTCTAACAAGCAGGCAGCACCTGCAAGCCAAAGTGCTTGACCTTTGGTGTGACCCCTTCCCCGCTCGCACTTACTAGAAAAACTGATAGCGCAGTAGCTGCGGGCATACATCCATGAAACCTGGCGACCGACACTTTAGGCTCACGTACCCCTCCTCTGTAAAATGCTTGCTCGCAGAAACTTTTCACGATAGTGAATTGGCAACGGTCTCCGAAACGGGTTGTCAAAGGCGGTTACCATGCAAAATGTGCACGTGGTGAATAATGCGCACTGCGTTCACGCTCTCTGTGCCCATTACCCGCCCCGCACGCGCACATCAGGAGCCAGCGACAGTCACGGACATCAAAGCTTTTGCGATCAGGTCGCCTGCACGCGATGTACGTGACGAATCACCGATATTGCCTCTTCTTTAGGTCGCTTTGTGTACCCTTGTGTGCTAATGCGTCGTCACGCACCCTCTACATTTGCTCAGTGCCAGCCGGCTCTACTCGCCTCACCACGTGTCAGGTATTTGGCATGTCATGAGCTGCGCCTCTGCCTAATCTCGGCACCGTCGCCGCGATGGGCGCCCACCACTGGCCCTTAATCCTCCCATTGTATTTCGCTGGTCAAGCGACGATCATTGACAAAGTGCTATCTTCTTCGTTCCGCGAGACCAGGTTGAAGAAAAACAACCATCTTAAGCCCTCCGAGCAGCAATTAAACTAGCTAGCGCTTCTAGCAGCAGGCTTACACTTGGTATCCATCCCGTAACTCTTATGGTCCATCGGTTATCTACCCTTTCCATTTCATGGCCTGCCCAGCTCCATTTTTTCTCTTAATGTCCATTATATTATTGGCTATCCCCGTTTGTTCCCTTATCCACACCGCCCTCTTCCTGTCCCTTAACGTTAGGCCTAACATTTTCGTTCCATCGCTCTTTTTACGGTCCTTAACTTGTTCTCGAGCTTCTTGTTAACCTCCAAGCTTCTGCCGCATATGTTAGCACAGATAAAATGCAATGATTTTAGAGTTTTGTTTTCAACATTAGTGGTAAGCTCGCAGTCAGGATTTGGTAATGCCTACCGTATGCACCCCAACCCAATTTTATTCTTCTGTAAATTTCCATCTCATCATCAAGGTCCCCTGTGAGTAATTGACCTTGATAAAAGCACTCCTTTACATGCTCTAGAGGCTGACTGGCGATCCTGAATTCTTGTCCCCTTGCCAGGCTCTTGAACACTATCTTTGTCTTCTGTATATTAATCCTCAATCCCATCTCTTAGACTTTCTTGGTTAAGGTCCTCAATCATTTATTGTAATCCGTCCCCATTGTTGCTGAATAGGACAATGTCATCTGGAAACCAAAGGTTGCTGAGATATTCGCTGGTGATCCTCACTCCTAAGCCTTCCCAGTCTAAGAGCTTGAATAGTTCTAACCATGCAGTGAATAGCATTGGAGAGATTGTGTCTCCTTGCCTGACCCCTTTATTGATAGGTAACTTTCTACTTTTCTCGTAGAGAACCAAGTAGCCGTGGATATGTTAATATGTTCCTAATAAGCAGTGACGGCACTGGCTTTTCAGAATTTGCATTTAGTCACCTAGTGACTGACCATTACCGGCAGCTGTGCAAACAAAACCCGGAACATTGTTTACAAGGCCAGTCACAGATGAAGTTCCTTTGGTCAGAACATTAGCTGCCGTCTTATTCAAAGTCAAGATTTGTCGGAACGGGTTAGTACGAATCGTTTTAGAGAGAATATGGCAATGCGATTTGAAGTGTTAAAAACATTCTAGGCCAGTTCTCACAGTTATCTGAAAAAAATTAATTCACAAGGTTTATATTTCAAGAAAATGTGAGAACTTTTTGGGGCAATCAGCAAAGCAGATATTGAGCATTGTGGGTCACTAAGGCGTAAGTGAGAATCGTTTACAGCCTGTTTAGAGGTGTTATATAAAACAGTAACAAAGTTTCCCCATCTCATTGGGAGGACCAAAAGAGGCAGTGATTTCAAATTTAAGTCGGAATAGATGTCATTCTACGGTTGAGATGTACCGCAAGTTTCAAGCGAGTAGGTTAATTATTGTGCTTTCCGAATAATTACTGAATACACCTATACTCTTCCAATTTTCATGCGGTATACGAGGTCTGGGCTTGTTTTTACCGGTCTCTTCGGTGAACCTTGCGAGGCACGTTGTTTATATTTAGTTGAAGTGGGAAGCATGTTGTGACAGACGCACTATAAATATTTAATCCGTGTAAGCTCTTTACAACCTTTGTAGAAAATTACTCATTCGAGTGTGCTAGGGTGTCATACAGCTGATATGAGAAATATTTCCCAAGGTCATAACACAAATTTACAAGATGCCCACTCCATATTAAACGAAAAGGAGGGTGGAGCTTTGAGTAGTCTGTCGCGAAACGTCCATGTTCCTTGCTCATTTAGAATCACTTGAAATAATTACTGAACCCTCGTTTCTCCCTTGTTTTCATGTGTTATATGAGGTGTATAGTTGCTTTCCCCTGCGCCGTTGGTGGACTAAACAAGGCATCTTGCTTACTTGGTTCAAATCAGAGGCGCGTTATGGCTAATGAGTAGGCAAAATTCAATATATTTGGGTTATATGTGGCCTATGCAATAATCTTGGTATGCAAGTGCTACGGAGGGATATTAGCGTGTTTTACAAGTGGCGCAAAATTTTTACCACTACTCTCGCATAGTTGCCAAACGACACCAAATTATAATTCTGCCAAATTGGGGGAAACGCTATGGAAGATCTGTCTGCGAAATACATCGTCGTGACATAAACAGAGCCGTTGTAAAATTTTATGTTAGAAAGTGCTTCGAAGCGTTAGATGATACCTTTATGCTATGGTGTCCAGCGTCCCGAGGCGAACTCTACGTTACACCAAATTCATTTTTGGGGGAAATAGTCGCAATTTACCGGTTATCTGTAGGCAAAATTCAAATTGTTTGGGTGAAGTGCAGCGATTGCAATACATTATGCATTGAATTTCTTCGGAGCGTTCGGACTTAGTCTACATGGTTTGGACCTGTCCTAACTTTGATGAGCCAGATAGATGCAGAGAATCCTGGGAGTCCTTGCTACTCAACGAAGAAGAAAATGCAAGTTCTTCTTCGGCAAGTCATCGGTCTCGCCCTGACCGCCGCCGCGTCCCAAGGGATCCCGGTCGACGGTTAGGGAGGATGAGTGTGGGTTTAGGCTGAAGCATCTACCCCGTCATCTAGTTGACGGGTGCAAATAAAGTCTCTTCTCTCTCTCTCTCTCTCTCTGAGCGTTTTGAGTGTATACTATACGAGTGCTGCAGAATTTCTCCCGCAGCTCGGGCAGAACAACAAATGCATTTGTAAGCATATCTAGCGCGAATGGTTGGGGGGTGGGGGGTGGAGGGGGGTGCATCGCAACGGATATGCTGTGTGCGACCTTCGAAGTTAAATGAGCGCGGATAAGATACAGAGCTTGCAAAAAGTTTCGCAAGCATGTGTTCAACAGTGTGATATACTGCCGTGATTAACTATGTTTCCCATGTTTCGGGAGAACTCTACTCTGCACCACGCTTCTATATGGCGGACATGGACGTACTTGTTTCGCGCAATGTGTGGGGAAACTTTAAGGTTGCTGGCCTAATCAGAGGCGTTAGAGGCGTTGTAACAAAGTAATGACTCTCGTTCATTTCTCTAATTTGTGTGTTCTACGAGGATTGCAGGAGATTACTCCGCTGTCGTTGGAGAACATGAGCAAGTCATCTTGTTTATATTTCTTTAAATCATGGACAATGGACGTAATGTGTACGCGAACAGAAAAATGTGTGTGCTAACTGGTGCATTAGTAGTATGTTATATATACAAGTGATCCGGACCGTTATAAGTGTGTTTTATGAACTCAACGCAGAATTGATCCCGTTGCCTTGGGAGAAATATGAGTGCCACATATATCAAATTTAACGAAAATGGGGGTATGTGGGCAAAGTTTCAAACGGACTAGTCATGCCATTACAGCTAACGGAAATTATTGTTGCAACAGAGTGAAATAAACAACTTTGCTAGAAATTGAGTTGTGGCGCGGCAAGATAGCCGAAGTAGGTGTTTTTGGTTCTTTGGAAACGGGGCAATAGTCATCCACCCAAGGGTTGCATGAAGTTACGATAGAAACACGTTTGATTTACCAGCAAATTAACTTTCGGAACTTGAAGAGGGTCAGTGAGCTCGCTCTCCCCAGACTATCCTCTCTACTGCTGCCTCCATTTAGCGTCCTGGCTATAGCCTTTTGCAGAGATACTTTCTTAGTAGTATCGGCTGGATCGTAGAGCAGGAAGATTTTTTTTAGAGTGAAAGCTCTTGTGCACCATGTCTCGCAAGGTCATTCATCGCGTCGCAATAACCTTGAGCCGCCGGAGCGCGAGCCGCTGGAGCGCAAGTGTGACAGGTATGACGTCATGCCACGTGATCTTCTGCGGAGACGCGTCGCAGCTGCACTCGCTCGGACCGTCGCTACTGCGGTAACACGTGACTAGGCGAGGGTCTAACGGCTGCTTTGCCGGCGCTTGGTCAGTATCGCAATGGATGGCGCGCCGGCTGGGCCGTCTGCGCGTGCGCTTAAGCGCCAGTGACAGGCTGCATCCACTCATACAGTAGATATGGCTAGACGGCAGGCTGCGAAATCTGAAGCAAAGGTAAAGTTATAGAAGAAATAAATGTTGGGCTAGTTGGTTTTCCATAACGGAGCATGTCACTTAGTGCAATAAAAAAGACACAAGAAGAGGAGACAAGGACAAGTGCTACTCCACGACATGCTCCACGACTGTTTAGTGGAAGGGAAGGATTTTACATATACATCCCCTTGTCGCACATGCGCATACTGAACAATAAGAACGGCCGCGTGTACATAAAAGGCGGTTGCGCAAGAAATCAAATTCAGCATCAAGTAATAAGATAGACGGCTCACTAAAACGCCAATCTCTTTCTTCCTGATAAAGAAGGCCTCCAGAGCAAGTTTAGAAGAAGCGTTGCTGCTCCTGCCCAAAGTGGTTGTCTCAGAAAATCTATCACACCGACACGCGGTAACATGCGCCACCATATGTGCGCCCTTATCCTCGTTTTTGTTTATTTTTTGCGCGTTTTTCTTAAGCGTTCGTTCACGCAACGTCCAGTTAGGCCGATATACAACTGCCCACAAGGGGGAAAGAGGATGGCATAGACAACCCCTCTAGCGCACTTGACAAAGGGTATCTCATGCGTAGTGTGGCAGCCGCGCCTACTCTCACCGCAAACTCGAGAGCACAGCTTCGATAGCTTGTTGGGCTCAGAAAAAACAAGAGGTATACCATGACGGTTAGCAACCTTTTTGAGGTTGCGTGAGACTGCTTTCCTTTTGATGATCGTTAACGCTATAACCGAGTCTCTGCTACAAAAATGTAAAGCTTGGATCACGAAGCGCTAGAAGAGAGGTCCAGCAACCGAAGTTGAGGGTGGAGGTTATACTCTATGCGCGCAAAGAAGCGATTAAACATATTATGGGTGTCTAGTCAACCTACAAAGATGAGACGATTGGCCTCGGCACAGATTTATGCCCCTTGTATGAGAGGCTTAACAAAGCCAAAAAACTCTTGGGACCGTGACATCGTGGGCCCGTGTTGTATAAAGCAATGAAAGCGCTGCTAGGTTCTTGAAAGCACCAGCCTCTATGACCACTCGTGATTGATGATGACCGCTTGATTGAGTGTGTACCGTGCAAAGGACAGAACTTCTCTCTTCCTTCTCATCTCTTAGTCTGCTTTCTCCATTCCCCAGTGCAGGTTAGCTTACCCAGCTCACCTTGATTAACCTCCCTGCCTTTCCCTTAGACCCTCTCCCCACCTCTCTCTCTCTCTCTCGTTACCTTAGAAGACGTTTTTCTGCAGTTCTTCGAGTGCTCACTGCATAATGTCGATTTGAAATATTTTTGATGCAATTATATCACCACACCACGCGAATTTTCGCCGTTGGCTTCGCCGGGATCTTCACCGCTACAGCGATCCGTATAAAGTTCAAGTGCGCAGGATGATGACTTCATTCGCACCGTCTTCCCACGCACCCAGTCTTGGAGGTCACGCGATCAAGCGCGTGCAAATGGGAGGGGGAAAGATGAGCGCGCGGTAACGTGATCAAATGCGCGCCTCATTCTCTTACCCAGCTATGGTTGCCAATGGCGCCGCTGAGCGCATACGCAGCCCATAGGCGCCCCTTTGGAGGTAATCTTTGGCGTGCGCAAATGGTGGGCTAGCTGAGATGGCCAGAGGATTCATGTGGACCATCTTCCCGCGTGCCTAGTGCTGGAGCTCGCGTACTCTCAAGCTTGGGAGGCACGTTGAAGCGATAGGCAGCACCAAGCGTAGGCTCGCCGCTGCTGGCGCTCTTCATCACGCCAGCGTTTTGCAGCGAGTGCTCGTGGTTATTGAATAAGAGCTATTCATGTTAAGCAGTGCATGCGTAACACTATACTTGGTATGTGTGAGAGTACGGCAATTTTACTGCAATTTATACGGCCTATAATACTACGAACCTCATTTCGTGCTGCTGTCTGGTACTTTGCTATTGCTATCAATGTATCGCCTTTCGAGTGAGACTGACGTTTTTCACACTTTAACGAATTTTATTTCCATTGAAGAGCGGGGCATAACCAATTACTTAAGTTCGATTGAAAAAAAAATAATCGACGTAGGGCACGTACCCAGTCACTCAAGTTGAGGTCAAAAATGTTCTCGGAAGCGCGGCAGATACCCAGTGACCCAAGTTGGCAGGAAAGAGGTTCATTGACGTGGGGCAGGTACCCATAACCCAACTTGGCGTCAAAGAGGTTCACTGAAGACACGACACATGCACAATGCCACCGACTCAGCGAACCAAGTTGGCGTGAAAGAAGTTCAAGGAACAGCGGCACATAACCAGTGGCACATACCGACTGACCGAAGTTGGCACGAAAGAGAGAGAGACAAAATTTTATTGGTTGTCCTTGCTGGGGTCAAGGGAGGCGGGGGCCGGGAGACTAGCCCCACCAGACTCTCCTCCTCAGGCGGCGGCCAGGCCTTGAGTCTTGGCGGCGGCGTCAGCCAGCCGGACTGCACTGAGTCGGTCCTACGGGCATGCGCTGAGCAGCACAGCCTCCCACTGCTCGTGCATGGTGATTTGAGATGTAGGATTGGTGCTGGGTTCAGTGGTGTGTGTCCCTGTGGGAAATGCCCAGATAATGTGCTCGAGATCGGCGCGAGCCGCCCCACACGCTTTGCATTGTGGTGTGTAAACGTCTGGGCAGATGTGAATGTACAGCGAGGGTGTGGGGAATGTGCGTTTCTGTAATAATTGCCATGTTGTCGACTGGTGCTTATTGAGTCACATGTCCGGAGTTGGGTACTTCATTCTTGCCTTACGGTAATGCATGAGGGTTACACCATATGTGACCGTTCTGTCTTTCGCGTAGCCGCGCCAGGAGACGTCTGCCTCATTTTCAGCCCGCTGGGATGCGGGTCGTCGGGGGTTTCGTTGCTCCGATTACGGCTGACGCACCCGGTGGACGACTTCTCGGGCAGCATCGTGAGCGCCTTCGTTCCCGGCAAGGCTCAAATGACCTGCGGCCCTGATTAACTGAACGGAGCGGCGACGGGATGGGGATGTGCTTGCAGTATGCGGTTTGCTTGCGGGGAGATGAGGCCTCTGGTGAAGTACGGATAGACGACTTGGAGTCGCTAATGAGGCAGGAGGCCGTAGTCATTGCATAGGTTAAAGCGATGGAAGCTTCTTCACTCTCTTCGGTTTCTGCGCTGCGTATTGATCTGGTGGTGGTAGTGGTATGGTTCGGTTCCGTGACCACAGCTAGGGCCATGGTCGCTGGGTGGCGGTACTCCGCGGCGTCTGCGCAAGCTGTATGTGTGGCCTCCTCGTAACGCTTGTTGAGTTGTCTGGCGCTGTCAGTGTGCCGTTCCGCATTGTAGGCAGGTTGCACATTGCATGGGATGGGAGAGATGACGAACGCCTATCTGAGGTCCGGGGCCATGGGTGGCCTGGCTCCGGTGTGCATAGGTACTGGATGTCCAGATTGCGCAGGATATGACGCCCGGTCTTTGATTGTGAGAAGCGCTTTTAGTGTGCAATGTGCTCGGCCTCAATGAACTCATTGATGGTGTTATGTAGGCGCAATTCTATTAGCTTCTGATTCGCCGTCGATTGACGGACATGCAGGGCATGCTTCTATGCTTTCTTTATAATGATGTTAATGCTGTGTTTCTCGTTGTTGGAAATGCATACGAAGGGTGTGACGTAGCCGATTCGGCTGATAATGAAGGCTTGTACCAACTATATAAGGTTGTCCTCTATTCCCGTGTGTTTGGTGGCGATGCGCGAGATGAGCCTTCCTATTTGAGTAGCTTCGTTGCTGAGGCGTTGGATAATATCTGTGTTTTTACGGTTGTACTGTATATGGAACCCCAGGACTCGCAGGCTAGGCACGCAGGGCTTGGGATGACCTTTGACTTCCAGCGCGATGGGGTTCGGGCTCTCAGGAGTCGTTCGGCATTGCGTAGCGGGAGCTAAAATAAGTAATCCGGATTCAGCTGGCGAACATGAAAATCCTCGTGGTTCGACGTACCTTACCAACATGTTGATTGGTTCTTGTAGGGTCCCTTGGATTTCGCCGTCACTGCCTCCAGCAGTCCAGAGGGTGATGTCATCCGCGTATAGATAGTGATGGAGGTGTGGGATGGCTGACAGCTGCACTGGGAGCCGCAGGATGGCGGTGTTAAAAAGCATGGGAGAGAGGATGGACCCTTGTGGTGTGCCCTTGCAAGATAAACTCCGATTGGAGCCCTCCTATTGTGAATCTGGCGGTGCGGTTGGAGAGAAAGTTTTCAATGTAGCGATAGGTATTTGTACCCACGTTTAGTTGCGAGAGTGCTTCGAAAATAGCACTGTGCTTGACGTTATCAAACACTTTAGTAAGGACTAGCCTGAGTATGACCCTCGTGTACAGTTTAATTCCCTGCCGGGCGTCAACTACTTCATGCTGAAGTTGAAGCATGACATCCTGTATGGACATCTGTGGACGGAAGCTGATCATGGTGTGCAGTAACTTGTCTTCCTTATCCACGTCTTCAATAAGCCGTGTAAGAACGACATGCTCCATGGCCTTACTGGTGCATGAGGTGATATATTGGGGCAGTAGCTGGCTAATTGTAAAGGTTTGCACGATTTGGGAATGAGGAATATATGGGCGCGTTTCCATGATGCAGGCTAGGAGCCCGACTCCCACACGATATTGATATGTGCAGCAGGGCCGTAAGAGTGTCGTCGTCCGCGTTTCGAAGAAGCCGATTGGTGATTCGATCATCCCCCGGTTCTGAGTTCGGCCGAAGGTTGCGTACCACTGCTTGCATTTCTGCTAAGGTGATAGGGGCGTCCAGGGAGACGTTCTCCAGACCTGTGTTGGGCATCTGCGGTTGAGTCACCTGCTCGCCGAGGTGTTTGGTGGTGAGGTTCCTCAGTATCTCTTTGATGGTAGCCTGCGCTTGATGTAGGAGCTTCTGTATGTTGTGTCGTTGTGCTGTTTGGTGGTTTGTGCGTCCAGAAGGAACCTCAGAATGTTCTAGGTTTGGGGGAGATTGGGTTGGCCGTTGCATGCCATCACATACGATATGCTATTGTTGGTTGGTTAGCTACAGCGCGTACTTTTCGATGTCCCTGTTAAAGATCCCAATTCGGTTGGGGAGCGTGCGATTGAGTTTATGGATCTGGTAGTGTTTCGTGAGCCCTGCCAGAGCCTCTAACATGGGAAGTTATTTACTGTCGAGCTGCTGGATGCCTACACCTTCCGACACCCATTTTGTCTCCGCCTCCGCGTTAGCAAGGAGGTCGTTGGTCCATGTCTCAAGGTCGGGCGCAGGCCCTACAGGGGAGAGGTACGTGCTACCCTGCGGGCCCGCAAGGCATCCCTGTCCCTGACGCTAAGTGTTCGCCCTACCCGTTTACGTGGACCGGCTGTGATAAGCGTTTGCAGAACGGAGTGATCGCTGCCGAAGGTTTGGCCGGTATTGTGCCATTCTGTTAGGGAGGCTCGCTTGACCAGTGTGAGATCCGGTGTGGTGTTTCTGTTACAAACGCGTGTGGGCTGCGTAGAATCCGTGACCACTGCATATGGTAGTTGTTGGATATCCGCCAACAATTGGCGGCCTTTTTTTTCTGTAGTAGGAGTAACCCCATGCTGATGCCGAAGCGTTGAAGTCACCAACGACCACTACAGGAAAGCCTTTCGCAGCCTTATCCGCTGCGCCAAGGCGTCTGTGAAATCTATGTTGGAGTTTGGGGATGCTGTATATGTTCATTATAAAGAGTCTGCAGCGCTCTTTCCGCGTGTGAGCAATTACTTTGATGAAGAAATGTGGAGGTCCGTCCGAGTGAAAGTCATGTTGTACTACCCCTATGTTGCGGCTCACTTGCGTGACCACGGTCACCCTCTTATCCGTGTTTGTGTTTGGCTTGTAGGCCGCATAGCTTGTTACTTTTACCTCGATCAAGGGCTCGTGAAGTGCAATGACGTCTGGTGGGCAATGTGATGTGTGCGTAAGCTTTGTTGAAGTATTCCGCGTTTGCTTGAGAAGCCTTGGCATTTCCACTGCCAGATACAGTAAGTGGTAGGGCTGGAGCTGGGAGGCGAAGGCATCGTCAAGGGGGGGGGGGGGGTGCTTTCTTTGCGATGGTTCCCTTGAGCCTAACAGAATGTTCCTCTACGTCTGTCAAACGGCGCTCTAGTTTCTTGATAGCCATAAAGACCTTATGAGCTAGTTCTGAAAGTTGCTTATCCTGTTGTTCTTTTAAGGTTTGAGACGTTGTTGCAACTGCGGTTTCTAGCGCCTTCGCGATGGCCCCTTGCAGGCATTCCTCTACCGTGGTTCGTATAATGTCCGTGCTTGTTGCCGACGCGGATGTATCCATCTCGGTGCCTGGTCAATTTGCCCCACGTTTTGGCGGGTTGGGGGTAGTGTCGTTTTTACTGGCTCCCCCGATCTACCGCTCCGCCTCGGGCTTCGGATGCATGAAAGAGGTTTATTGAAGAGAGGGACGTAACCAGAGAAACATACCCGGTACGGTAAGTTAGCGTGATAGAAGTTTATTGAAGAGCGGCCCATACCCTGTGACCAATGTTGGCGCCAAAAAGGTTTATTGAAGATACGGCACATGTATAGTTCCTAGAGCACTGCACGGGCTCGGGCTTACCCGAAAGCCCGAGCCCGGCCCGGCACGTGGGCCGGGTCTGGCCGGGTAGGGCAGTTTTTTCACGGGCTCGGGCCGGGCTCGGGCACAGCCTGTGGTTTTTGACCCGGGCCCGCGCCGAGCTCGGGTATTTTGACGTGGGCCCGAGCAGGGCTCGGACTTTCTAGAGGTGTGCATGTAGCGGCAGCAAGTTATCCTCGCGCGTCTCGAATCTGAAAAATATGTTGCCCCGGCGCAGCTGGAAGCTAGCAGTGCGACTGCTGTGTACTTGCCTTTTTTTCTTCCGACGTATTTTGCACTGTTTGAACAGAATGTAAAATTCCAGAAAGACCGAAGTCGCCTCAAACCAAAGCACACCCTTGTATTGCTCACCTAAATCAATGTAAATAATGCTTTCAGCGCGGTGCAAGCGCGTTCGCCACTTCCAGATTCTTCAAAGGCGAATTGGTAAAGCGATGACTGGTAAGATAATAGGTCATGCGGCTGAAATATGGCACTGCGTCCATGCATGATTGCACGCATGTTCTCAACCGACCGCCCTACTGCAGCACATTATGCTGCACCATGGAGGAACGAGAAGCTTTCTCCATTTACTCCATCCATGCGCTGCGCTCAAGACCGGTCGTAGCTTCGGCTAGAGTGTACTAGAATACGGTTGAGGTGGGACGAGTGGCTGGGGTGGCGCATGCTTTGCAGTGAGGCGCCCGACGTGGAAAAATACTGTGGCGGCGCTGCGATAGAAGTGTATTGGGCCGCATCAAGAACGCGCTGTGGGAAACTGCTGGCGATACTGCTCGGCAGGGTCATTCCTACGACTTTGCGCGCTGGTATTTGCGTTCAGACCGCTAAAATGGTGTTCATAATTGCATATGACATGTATTTATGCCTTAAGAATAAATTATTTTCATTCTCTTCTTTATTTTATTTTTTTAATGCGGTTCGGTAGTCTTCTTCGGTCTCGGGCCGGGTTCGGGCCGGTTTCGAGTCGGGCCGAGCCGGGCGGGTAACGCAAATAATCTTCGGGGCCGGGCCGGGCCCGGGTCTCGCCATAAAACTTTCGGGCGTGCTCGGGCGGGCAGCCCAACGTAAAAACGGGCCCGGGCCGGGCCCTGGCTGAAAGAATTAGCCCGTGCAGTGCTCTAATAGTGCCACATACTCAGTGCCACAAGTTGGCGTGATAGAGGTTCAATAAAGAGCGGTGCATACGCAGTTACCCAGATTGACCCCCCTGAGTGACCCATACCCAGATTTATATGCAGAAGACAAAGATAATGCTCAATAGCCTGGCAAGGAAATCAGAATTCAGGACCACCAGTCAGCCTCTAGAGTATGTAAAGGAGTACGTTTCTCTAGGTCAATTACTCACAGGGGACCCCGATCATGAGAAAGAAATTTGCAGAAGAATAAAATTGGGTTGAAGTGCATACGGCAGGCATCGCCAAATCCTGGCTGGGAGCTTACCACTGTCGTTGAGAAGAAAAGTGTACAATCATTGAATTCTATCAGTGCAGAAATATGGGGAAGAAACTTGGAGGTTAACAAAAAAGCTCGAGAACAAGTTAAGGACCGCACAGAGAGCGATGGAACGAAACATGTTAGCCCTAACGTTAAGGGAGAGGAAGTGAGCAGTGTCGATCAGAGAGCAAACCGCGATAGCCGATATTTTATTGGACATTAAGTGAAAAATAAATGGAGCTGACCAGGCCATGTAATGCGTAGGATATGGATAACCGGTGGACCATTAAAGTTACAGAATGGATACCAAGAGAAGGGAAGCGCAGCCGAGGATGGCAGAAAACTAGGCGGGGTGATCACGTTAGGATATTTGCAGGTGCAAGTTGGAATCAGTTCGCGCAAGACAGGGATAATTGGAGATCGCAGGGAGAAACCTTCGTCCTGCAGTGGACATAAATATAGGCTGATGATGATTATGATGGTACCCAGTGACCCAAATTGGTGCGAGAGAGGTTCATTGAAGACAGGAACTTGCACAGTGCCGCATACCAAGTGTCACAGGTTGACGTGTAAGATTTTCATTAAAGAGCCTCACGTATACACTGACCAAAGTTGGCACGACAGAGGTTACACCCAGACAAACATACAAAACGCAAACTAGTTAATCTGGCGAAAGAACTCTTGTGACATTAAAGTGCAGAAAACTGCCTTTGCTCCATCTATGTTACCCCCATGAACGGCTTCGGAAATCGTAGTTCGTCGGACGCCAGCGAAGTGAACACAAATGGGAAAAGCTTTCAAGTAACGTGCGTTTCAATGAGCCGTTTAGTGATGACTTTTCCGTCGTGGCAAGTTGAATTCCCTTGTTTATTAGTATCTTAGCGTAAGGAATGATAGTTTACTGCAGCGAAGCCCAGTGCTGCTTCACGTGGCAGATAGTAGGCCCGTAGATTTCCTCAAAATAAGGCAACTCCGACTTCATGCGTTCGTAATAACTGGCAAGCTTCGGGTACTTGGCATGGTCGATGCAGTCGATCTGAAATTACGCAAGCAGGGCAAGTGGTTATCACAATACGAAGAGGCAAGAAAGACTGGGAGAGGAAGAGAACTTATATAACAGAATATGGGGCTGAGTCATTCAACCGATCTAGTCTGTTTTTGCAAGTTGCTCAGCATTATGGTAAGGAAAGTGAAAGGAAAATAGAAAACGACATCGGTGGTGATAAGTAAAGAAAAGCTGTTTGTTGCCCATACACAAAATCGCGGAAAACTGAAAGCACCATTACTGCGCATAGGACGTTCGCGGTATCTTTGGAAAGCCACAATGGCCTTCTGGGCGTGATGGGGCATGTGTTTGGAACACTAATCGAAAAATATCTGTTATGAAGTGGTCGATGGTAAACACAGGTCAAAGATAAAGTCATTGATTGCCCGTTTCACGATTAGAGTGGCACTTACTACATTAGTGGCATACAACATCGTCACTTAGAAAGTGGAAAATTGCAAAGTGAAAGCAACAAGAAAAAGATTGAACTGGGAAAGCCTGGAATCTACTCTAAATAATGCAATCAGTAGCTTTCTAGCTAGTACTAGATGTGTGTACTTGATTGTGTTGAAGTTCGTGTGCGCTTACTAGCGTAAGCTCGCGGTAAAGTAAGATGGCGCACATTGACACTTTCTGTTATCTACGCTTGTAGATGCTATTACAATTGCTGGCAGCCACTTATGTGCTAACTCGTACTTGATAGTGTAAAATATAAGCAGCGCAGACACGCTGTACTTTTGGAATTCTTTTGCCAGAGATTATTTGTTATATATATAAAAGGGTCCTAAGCAATAGCAGTTTAATTCCTAATTGCAATCGCGAGAAAGGACCTTGTGACTCATTCTTAATTTTACTACAAATACAAAAGTTAAAAAACGGGTTCTATAGAAAACTGAAATTAAGTAAAAGAAAGAAAAATTGTTTTCTTGGGAACAGTTGCGAAATTTGAAACAAGTGACTTCATCCGAACCCGTAACAAACTGCTAAGTGCGAGAACTACCACCACCAGATATCGAAAAGCACAGAAGATACAAGCCGAATACGGAAGCTGTCAGCGGTGTAAAATTATAAGAAGGCGCATATAAACTGGAAAACAAACAGGCAGAAGACATGCAAAGTGCCTCTTAACTTGCGAATTTACATATAGAATCTCGGAACAGCGACATGCCTACATTATCTTTAGAAACATCTTTGCGTCTGTCTAGCCACACTTTAGCGCTCAAAGGGAAATGAGGTTCGGAGGGCTTGATGAACTTGACAATCATCCACTATCGGAAACGAGATTTCTAGGCCAGTGTTCTCAGCTTAACACCCCGTAAAAGGCTATATCCTTTCCACTTATGTTCCTGAGGTGTACGGGCCTACACGGACTAATTACGCAGCCTGCTATATGAATTGAATGTGTACGCTGTTTACTAAATCTGTGCTCTTCTTTCGATATCGTTCTCTCCACTCACGTTTTCCCTTAGTACGGGATTGCTAACCATGGCTAGCTTTGATTATTCTTACTGTTTTCTATGAATCCTTTATGTCTCTCTTTTTGAAAACGTGGCTATCATTTAAGCAAATTGCACCTTCGTCTGAGTAAAGTGCAAAGGAACTGAATAACCGGCTCGAAAAATAATACTATTTTCTGAGGAACACCCACTTATTAAAAATAGTCAGAATAAATCTTGTAATGCTGTCTTATAGCCATACAAAGGCTGTTTTAAAGCCGCCATATTTTTCCTTGAATAGCTAATGCCAAAGGCAGCTAAACGAAAAAAGGGACTACGCGAAGCGCCGTTCTAATGACAAACAGAGATACTCGTCGTTTAACTAAGCTTAAAGAAAAATTCTTGTTCGCATTCTTACCTCGAGAGCCACAATGAGGTGGGAGACAATTGCGAGATCAGCAAGGGTGACCTTGTCGCCGACGGCGTAGTTTCCTTCCCCGACTAGGTGCTGGACACCCTCGACAACATTTTCTTCGTAAGCGGTCACTTCTTCTGCAGTGGGCTTCGTCTTGAGATAGAAGCGAGGACGCTGCGCGGAAAGTTAGTGGTAATAAGAAGTTATCGGCGGTTGAATATTGAAAGAAATGCTTTTGAAGTTAATATTTACTGCCATCACATCATCATGAAGTTCACTCCACACTCAGCTGTCCTAGTGTGCCATTGTTGCAAAGCTTCAGGCAACCATGAGACGTCAAGACAATAACACATTTCTCTAGATATAGTGTATAGCTCAAATGGACAGAAAGTTATCTAACAAATAGTACTGGGATAGCTGATTATATTTGAGCTGAAGAAGGAAACCTGAAAAACAGTTTACATGAAAGTGAACCGCGCAGACAACAAGAGTGGAAGAAGCGTGACTCGCCGCGGCAAGCTAGGCTACTGCCGCCGCCAGCTTGGCGCATGGGCTCTCCGCAGTTGGGTGGCCGCCTGACCACGTGACTTGCCGCGCGCCTGGCTAAGAGGAGCGCCGCGCACGCCTAGTCTGTGCGAACTTGACCATGGATGAAAGCGAAGCCGGGCCGTCTTCTCTGAGCGTTGGACTGGATCGTGAGGATTTGAGACGTCGTCGGCAAGCCGCGTCTGACCACCCCGCGGATATCGCTCGGTGAGCTGCTTCACTGGAGAGGGTCCGGAATGCCAAGCGCGCGAAGCTAGAGTCGGAGACTGTGGAAAAGCGAGCCGTTCGGCCCGCAAAACGCTTGGACTTGTCGGCTTATAATTTATACCTGGCTTAACGATGAGTACACTTAAGTATAATAATTACAGCTAAATCAAAGGGTAACCAAGTGAAATCAACACTTAACCAGGCTAAACCAAGCTTTCGCTTTGCATATCCAGTGTTAGCTGAGCTAAACCGCCATTTTTTACACGTTCTGAATTAATTTTGCCGAGTGGTAATGGCGAAGGACTTTCGTTTGTTTAAATATTTTGGCATCAGAAACGTAATTAAAGACAAAATAAATTTTTCGAAATAAAAATGAATGAAAAAACAACGTGCCCCTGGTGGGGCCGATCCCTCATCTTCGCATTGCGAGTGTGATGCTCTTACGCCTGCATGGCTTGTGGGTTATGGCGCTGGTTAACAGCCCCAGGTTTAGTTCTTGTAGATAAACATAAGTTGGTAAGAGCATCTCACGTGTAATGAGAAGACGTGGGATTGTTCCCAGCTGTGGCAAGTTATTTTTATCCATTTTCAATTGTAACAATTTATCATTTCTTTATTACGCTGAGTAAGTGCAAGTAATTTCGCTTATGACGTCCTTATTGTCGTTGTTTGTTGGCTTCTTGTGATATCAATAATAAAAATCGCGCCCCGCGGTTCTTTTTCTTGTCGTTAATTTCAGAACTATGCAGAATAACGTTGCACCCATGATCAAAGGCAAAACTACCTAGCACACAAGCCTTTATATGCAAAATCACAAAGAAAAAAATGTCACAGTTTCGCCCTAAGGGCGAAGCAATGAATGCGATAGCAACACAGCAATGTCATACGAAGTAAGGTGAGCGGCTTTGGCAGCAATATGAATTGTAGTAAACATGAGCTGGTTAAGTAAGCAGGTGTGCTGCGGCGTAAGTAGACCGACATGAAGAGAGACTCGATGACCACGCGTGTGAAACGGTGGTGTTGATGAGAAGCGCTTCCCGTGGGCAGCGCGTGCGAAGGGACACACCTGTAGCGCTGCACTGCCGATCCGGGCAGCATTGCATGTGTAGCGTGCGTTGGAAAATGTGGCCCGACTATTACTGACTGAATGAACAAGCGTGGTGTGAGCGCGCGCAAACAAACATGAATAGATCACACTGAATGACTGCAGACAACGACCGTCAAAACTCTGGCAGCAAGCGGATACGCCGCAGCGGCGAAGGTACGTGCGGTCTATCGCTTCAACGGAAACTGAGCGGCGAATGCACGGCGCATAAAGGTCAGAGCCGTGTGGAGATAAGAGACGGTGCGAGCGAGCGACGAGCGCGGTTGTTGACAGAGTGGAAGTGCGCCCCCCCCCCCCCGCTCCCTCCGGCGCTGGCTTCCCGCTTCCTTGGTTGCGCGTGGGAGATTGAGTGCGTTCGCTCTCCGTGATAGCGCGCGTCCCCGCACGCTTCCGCTCGGGCATACGGCACGCGGCGAAGATTTTATCTATAGGAAACCTCACGGCGACGGCGACGGCGACGCCGACGGCAGAAATCCGGTTGAAGTGTCCATATAATTGCTATCGCAATAAAAAGTTGCAGTGGCTTAGCTCGGCTATGCCAGGATATACGTAGCGTAAGCAAAGGTTCAGCTGATTATTCTTAGCTTTCCTGGTTGTCTAGATTGTCAAGGATTGGTAACGCTAAAGAGTGGAATCTTCTGCTTAACGAGAAAGTTCTTGCACGTTGTACAAACCCGCGCCACGGTTTCAGCCCACTGAGGCGCTGCCGCTAAACTCAACGTTTCACGCATGGAACTACTCAGCGGCGTCAAGTCTTTCATGTGCCATAGTCTTTCGCACACGTCACACACATATCCAAACGGATTGTTTACGAAGTCCGTCTGGAAGGTCCGAGTCGCACTGGCGCTTTCGCTGAGTTTCACAGTATATTCAGTCGATCGGCGAGCCTTGACGTCATCGACGGCGTTTTGTTGTTGCTGCAGGGGTGGTCGGGCACGTCGCTCAGCCTCCTGGCGACGCCGCTTTGCTAGACGTTCGTCCCTTTGCTCCAGTGTCTCCGCAGCACGTTTAGCCTTCTTCTGTTCATTCCTCCTACGCTCAACCGCTAATTGCCAGGCAACTACTTCGGGATCCGATGAGTCAAGCTTCTCCGTTCTTCTGCGCTGTTGAGCAGCATTTGCGCTCTCCTTCTCCATGGCTATACCACACTGGCAAACGCCAGTCAGAAGCGCAGCGGCTCCAGCGCAGTGTCAGACGGCGACTGCGCAGCGAGCGCGCGCCGGCGCCAGTGCGTCTACCACGGCTACGACGTCACTCCTCTGGAATGCGCAGACCGGCGGCGGTGAGTCGCGCGCGGCGGCGGCGGAGTGCGCGAGAGGTGCCGGCTCCGGTGGCTCAGGTGCGCAAGCCGTGTGACATCACTGATCCTTGCGCATGCGCAGCACGGCTCTTGATGTGCCGCGCGAAACGGGCTTGGCTAGGCCAGTGTAGCTAACGCTACAAAAATGCGAACTTACGTAGAAGACCTCTGCCTGGGGATGGACTGTTCCGGAAAGGGCAGCGAGAGCCTGGTCGACGCGGGTTCGTTCCTTGATGTCATCCGGGTAAAGCTCGGATTTGGGGGCGTACTTGCGCACCAGGTAGTAGGCGATCGCTATGCTGCGAGACAACAACGCCTGATGTGAGAGAGTGCATGGCTTACGATGCACAATGGGCAGGAGAAGTAAACCTGTGCAGTAATATAACTAAGCTTCTTAATTTTTTTTACTAGTCTTCCGAATAGCCTTAATGCTTCCGGCAGTGTTCACACGTTGTAGTATCGGAATTTTCGTTCATAAATAAACTACTGCATGGCTTTTCGAAATGATATCAGAGTCGTCACACCCTTGTTTTGAAATAATCTAGCTATGGCCATAAAATCTGCACCAAACCAAGAAGACTAGGCACCATGGTTTTAGGACTTTGAGCATTAACTACAACTTACATATTCAGATAGTAACTTCAGGGTAGATGATGGATTTATATTTGTCTACTAAAAGTTATTGAATAGTTTGTATACCCAAGGTACTGCTCAAATCAAGCATGCTGGCCGTTGGCTGAAGAATTCCTTCACCCTATCCTCTTATTACAAAGAAGTGTTAAAAAAAGAAAATCTATGCACATCTTGAGAGGTGATGCACTAAGAATAGTATCCCCAAAAGCGAGTCGATCAAGGCGCGCAAGGATTTTAATAGGTTATTCAGTTCGCTGCAAATTAAGGGCTTTTGAATATCAAAAGATAATGGATAACCGATTCAGTGATCTCTACACGGAATATCAGCGTTATCAGCAAGGTGCCTCGCTGTTACTGAGACTTCCAACTTCAGCTTGACAACACCGGGAAATAGGCGAATGTTATGCGAAAATACGTATGCCTGCCAAGACTTCTAAAAGTCTCGCAAATTTAAAAAAAACCAACTCGAGTATTTTACCTGACACATTTGAACGGACACACCAGTGCATCGACTCTTATAATCGTTATCTACTAATTTCAAACATGTTCATCCATTCGCGTGTAGTTGCGAAATCTGTAAAAATAACGTATGCGAAAGTCACACACTAGGCTATCAACCATGGAGTACCGGTGTCTGAAAGAGTGGATGAGAGCATAATCATAACCAACCAGGCTGTAGCATGAAGCTTCAAAGGAACCCGTATGGAAACCATCATTGGTTTCCTTATCAGCTTCGTGCTACAATCGGGTGGATGAAAATTGTCCATTCCATGAACTTCCCTCCACCTTGAGGGCTTCCGCAGAAATCATTTGGCAAAATAAATGCTCTTCAGTAGAGATACCCTGTCACACTTTGATCCGTTTCAGCCTTTGAGAGAGTGATTATAACACTAAACGTACCAAACGCGTTACATTAGGCACCTCAAAAACACAAAACTTATAGAATGTCTGTGGTTTTAGTTTCAAAGCCCTCATTCGAAATCAGCCTCCTGCGTTGCCAGTTTACTTGACGTTGTTGAAAAGGTAAAAGTATTTTTCATATGATCGCATATCGCATTTCACCAGCACTCGATTGCCTTCAGAGTCACGAATTGAAAGAAAAAAAATGAGTAATGAATTCCCACGGCAACAGATTTGTCTGTTTAAAATCAGATCACGATACCTAAGAGTTAGAAATGTTATTGAAATTGTAGTATGTATTGCTTTTTGCTGCAGTCAAATTCTTATAGCCTCAGTCGAGCACGATATGATGTGAATTGTCGTGGTCAGACGCCAACATACATTAAATGGCCATATAGGTCAGTATCAAACTGTATAGACCTTCGTGAAGTCAAACACACCGGCAACGCACGCACTCACTAAGCCGTATTCAAACTGCTTCTTATGTAAACAAACAGTTACGTTTACGACCACAGTGAATAGAAAACAATCCGGCTTTACCTTTCGTAAACAACGAAGCCGTCATCAACAATGGCAGGTACCTTGTGGAATGGGTTGACCTGCAAACGAAAATGAATTTCGGTTAAAGCACTAAAAATTATAAATTTCATACCATCTATTATGAGAAAGGAAGCGCTGCGGCGAACAGAATAGGAAATACGAAAGAAAATTGCGGGAAGGAACAGATTAAGTTTAAGGTTGGAGCCTTGCCTTCTTTTCCCATTATGTTTCCTAGCCTGTTCGCTGAACTGCCCTGCTCAGAATGATGTAACAACGCGCGCAAAAAACAACCCTCATGAACCTTTCTTTCTAGATCTATGAACACGGGATAATCTTTCGTATCAGCAGTGTTGACTTCGCAGCGTGCACCTTCTTTTTACCTGGTTGTAAGCTACTTAAATAAAGTGACCTTTATTATAGCTTATCGAATACGAACAATCCATATCATGCTAAGCTTACCGCTTAAATTATTTGCAAGAGCCATCGCACTGGCCACTTGAATATACATTGGCCAATGTTGTTTTTATGTCCAGCACTTAAAAAGGCCTGCCAAATTAATTGAAACTACGTCACTCTAGATAAATTACTGCCCTGGTGGACACAATTTACAAAAAAAAGATCTGAGAATTCATTCCATAAACAAACGAATTACATTAGTACTTCGCAGTTACAAACTTTACCGCCCATGTTTATAGTGGAAATTGAAGGGACTTTTCGTAAAAGATCAGTTACAGGTTTTTAAATTTGATAATCTTCTTTTGTGTTTGTCGCAACTTCTAAGTAGACACAACTCCTGACTGAACAAACTAACGTATTGTTGGGAGAACAATGAATAAAGTAAGTGGATAAAGTAATAAAGTAGTAATGTAAACCTAGCTCCTGCTTCGCTTTAATAAGAAAGCCGGTGCAGTTTACCGAGAGCTGCTTTGCTATAAAAGCCGGTGCAGCCAACCGTAAGCCTATCACTGCTTTGCTACTTGAGCTGGTGCAGCAAACCGAAGCTAACGCTTCGCTGGATCAGCCGGTGCAGTTACCATAGCTGGGCACAAATAGTTCGTATTTTGAACGTAAAGGTAGCTTTAACGTCCTGAAGCAACGTAGGCTATGAGACACAGGGAAGTTGGGGGCTTCGGATTAATTTCTAACACATTTAGTACTTTACGTGCCCCTCAATATCGTTAGATATTTATGATAACGGTGGAGTTAAAGTGTGTATTCAATTGGCGAGAACAACAGAGCAATTGACACGCTAGAGACAAATGACAGAAATATACAGATAGTGCGCATACTGCTAGCTCAGTTTATTGAACTCTTCGCGGGCGTGTACGTTAGCTGGAACTGGATAAGATTAGATAAAGACAACTTGGGTAACACACGAAAATAGCGTCTGTGGCAGTCCGAGAACGAAACCGGAGAGATAAACAACTCTAGCGGCATTCCGCTTACGCAATCAGGCCTTGTTTCTTCCTGCTTCTTTGTTTCCTAAATACTCGCCCAAGTCCAATGCAAACAAAGGTTGGCCATGCAAAATGCTCTACTACACACTTTGATAGAACCTGCCTGCCTCAGTAAAAGATATAAAGAGAACACAGCAGTTAAAAACATTATGAAACAACTTAAAGATGCGATAATTCGTACCACAGAAGTATCAAGCGAGAAGAATAATAGCGAATAACAACGACAGCTTAAAAACAATTTGATTAATTGAATACTGGGTTCAAATAATGAACTCTCGACGACCAAAAATAATGCTCAGTTACATAGAATGTAAAAATGCAAGGTCTTCGAGCATGCGAAAAAAAAATACGGTGGCAAAGTTCGAAGACAAGCTTAGTCGGCAAACGTCCGGCAAAAGCATCCCCGTTCTTCTAGCGTGAAATAAGCTATTGTATTTCTCTCTAAAAGCAAATAGCTAAAATAAGCTAATCGAAACTAAATAAGCTAAAAGCTAAGTCAAAATTACAAAGTTTTTGGTGCTGGTAGAAAAATATAAATAGGAAAAATGATGAAGGCTTCGTGTGAAGTGCTCACTTACCTTGAGGTATTCCTCACTGAGGTGTTCCTTGTTTGCCCAGTCCAAGTTCCTGAGTTTAAGTTCGACACCTATGTGCTTGGCGATACATCGCACGAAGCCACAGGGCGGACTGCCGGGCAAGTTGTACAGAGTGACGGGCATGGCGGCTGCGAATCGTCTCCGGTGGGTTGGTCGTAGGCTTTATGGACCGAGAATGGTATAGAGGATGATTGGACAGTGGCGCGCACTTTATAGCAGACAGCTGCACAAACGACCGAGTAGACAGCATTTACGCAGCGCAGCGCCACTGCAGAGGGGCGTTCCTGAAAGGCCTTGAACAGAGCTACACTTAGAGACGTCGACAACTCTCTTCCTCTTGACTCTCGATGGCGAGCGGACGAAGTTTTTGGCAAGGTGCTGCCATCTCTTCGCAAACGATCACGTAAGGGTAGGAAATTGCGGCTCCGGTGGGCGGAAGGTGATATCAGGAAGGCACGCAGGCGTTGATCCCGAGGCATTTGGAGCGAGCCGCATTGTCCGTGAGAGAGCTATGTGCCTTTTCATAGTTCAGGGGTCCGCGAACGGATAAAGTTTGAAGTGGGCCCCATATCCGGGCACTCGCACACCGTTTTGTAAACTTCCCCAGTGTCCAGGACGTAGTCCTTATCGCGCCACTGGCTTTCTAATAGAGATGGGCAAAACGGCTCACTTCAGTGAGCAGCTCGGAACGGCTCAGCTCACTGAAATGAACCGGTTCATTTGAACGGCTCACCGGTTCACTCAAACGTGTAACCTGTGTTACGCATATTCTATAGTTATCTGGCTTTGAAAAAAACTATATGCATAATTTAATAACCGTGTTATATATATTTTCACTATGTTTCGAGAATATATTTACATCTATTAAAATTGTGAATTTTTAGTTGTAATGATACCTTCTTTTCTTATATTGGGGATAAAATGCTTATGATACTGAACAGGCAGAATGCGACGTACTTTGTTCAGAAAAAAATATATAACTTTATCGTCATTACGGAAGCTTGTCTGTTTTTGTGGTAACTTAAAATCAACTTTCGTCAAAATAAGAACACAAAATGATTGTACATTATCTTACAACTTTACTCATTTATTCACATACGTACGTTCACTGTAATATGAGTGAGCGGTAACGCCATGCAAAATGAATGTAGAAATCATTTCTTGAAGTACAATACAAAAATCATACGAAAGATTCGCAAAACTGCCGCACGTACCTTTCGTTTTTTTATTTTTTTTCATTTTTTTTCTCTTGAGCGCACGCGCGATACTGGCGATCATGCCATCATGCGCCAGGACAAAAAAAAAACAAGAAAAAAAGCAAATGAAGTTCTAATACAACACAAGAGATCATTGGCCTCGTTTTAATGACATGCTAATGATACACGCTCAGAAATTGCACTGAAGTGGATGTCATGGGCGACATTTTATGACTGCACTAATTAGCACAAATGAAGACCAGGACGTAAACTGTACGTTCACCTGTTGTGTTTAAAGACACGCAAGACCATCTTCGACGTGTTATTGGACCAGCGGTGCACGATGTGCCATCGGTGAGAGTTGTGAGACATCGTTCGAACAGCAGCAGGCAACGAACGGTACCATCCTCTGCCAATTAAGGCTTCTTTACT
Organism: Dermacentor silvarum; assembly: GCF_013339745.2. NCBI lineage: Eukaryota > Metazoa > Arthropoda > Arachnida > Ixodida > Ixodidae > Dermacentor > Dermacentor silvarum. Next base: position 128,626,842 of record NC_051156.1, on the reverse strand, counting down.
TCTCCCCTCGGTGGCATCGGGTGCCACACGATAATACGCACGAAAAACCAAAGGGACTGCTGCGCACACCACACACGGCGAGCGAGTACCAGTAGCGCGAGTCTGCTCACACCGGCCACCATTCGTCGGTCAGAAAGCGAAACCTCGAAACCAAACAGAAGACCCGGCTCTGACGGAAAAGTTCGGCACAGCTCATTCCACGAGAGAGAACCGGCTTCCTCACTCCGAAAGAACCGCCGCTCACTTACTGAACCACGGCTCCCTCGCTCTCCGAAAGAGCGGCTCAAAAGATCCGGCTCGCTCCTGAGCGCGGCTGAGCGCTCAGGAGCGAGCCGGATCTTTTGAGCCGCTCTTTCGAAGAGCGAGGGAGCCGTGGTTCAGTAAGTGAGCAGCGGTTCGTTCGTTCTTCAGCCGAAGGCGAGGGGGTGAAGGCGACTCTTGCGAGGAAGGGCGGTAGGGCAGTTGCTTTCTCGTACCGCTAAAAGATGGCGCGGAAGTCGCACCAAGCAGAACACCCACCTCTGACGGAACGCATCGGCACGGCTCACTGAATGCGACAGAACCGGCTCCCTTTCTCCAAAAGAACCGCCGCTCACTTTTACTGAACCACGGTTCGCTCGCTCTTTAAAAAGAGCCGCTCATAAGATCCGGCTCACTCCTGAGCGACACATATCTTCTTTCTAATGATCCGAGAGTAGTGCTGAAACAGTTTCTTCTTCTTCTTTATGACGGCGGGCGCTTTTTAAATATAAGTGAGAGAACCTCACTTTATAAGGTACTTTCTAAGGAATGCTAATTCTTTTGTCTTCCGATAAGCAAGATAGCACCGGGATGGGCGCACGCACACACACTAACACGCATGTCTACATAAACGCACACACTCGCATGCATATACACATGACCTCACGCACACCCACGCACATAAGCAAGGCACACACACACACGCATGTACACAGGCACACATGCACGAACGCACACGCACGCAGGCACATACAAACTAACGCACACACACATATACGGCGACACACGAAAGCACTCACCAACACACATACACGCACGCACCCACACATACGCACACATACATACGACCGCACACACAGACACACGGACAAATGTGTACGCACACGCATGCTCACGCACGCTCACGCACACATGCGCGCGCGCGCGCAAGCACGCACGCATCCAAGCTAGCGCATCTGACACATTTGTCTTGTGAAAGGCTAACGAATTTAAGTTTTAAGCTCAGGTGCGTAAGAGCGCGGGTGACGAGGAGGCTGCCCCCACCGGTAGGGATCGCCCGACACGCTACAATGATGCAGTGAAATCCTTCTACTTAGAGCGTAGGACTTTCCGCGGCCCGCACAGCAAGCTATCCCAAGCGCAGGCCAGAACTTTCCGCCAGCTACAAACCAACACTTACCCCTCGTTACACCTTTACAACAAGATCTACCCAGACATTTACCCCAATCCCACGTGCCATATCTGCAAGACACAGCCAGCCACACTTACACACATGCTTTGGGACTGTACACAACAATACCCCGACACTAACCCCACGACCATCTCGTCGAGATGGCACACTTCCCTGCGTAGCTCCAACCTCGACGACCAACTCTGGGCGACCCAGCAAGCCTGCGAGGCGGCGAAGAGGCAACACCTCGACGTCCCCACGTGGGACCTAGGCCTCGGCGCAGCCACCACCTCTTGCTGGTTTTAATACAGTTTATTCAGTCAGTCAGGTGCGTAACACATGAACGTAAGACATGCGCTGAGGTCCGTTGTGCTTGTAACGTAAAAATATTTTATGAAAGAGGCGTCGTTTCAGCACCTTTATAGCACAAAATGAACGTTGCATAAACACATCACCGAATGTACCTGATAGGATCTTTTGACTTCTCGCGCACTGGTAACAAAGAATTAAACATTTTCTACACCTGAAATTAACGTAACAAAATTACTTGAACTAGTTGCGTCTACCAGGTTTTAAGCGAGTTTTCTTCACTTTTCAGGTGAGTCAACGGCACGATGAAATGGGCTTAGCTTCGCGAGCCATGTAGTATAACTTCAGCGCCATCGCACTTCCATTAAAGTTATGCATTATGTAGCTTATTCCAGTGTGAATTTCAAGCGCAACGTGCCATTTGCGACGGAACTGGTTGCTACCATAGTTTTTCAAACGCCATGAATAAGCGCCAACTCAACGTGTACGCTGAGCGTCTGACAGTTCGAACTATAGAGCTTACTACGAAAATCAGTAGAGGCAGCTTTGGTGCGGCGATCGTTCATCAAACATGGGAATGATGCTCAATGCATGGATTTGTCTGACCTTCATGCTTGTGGCTTAAAACGTTTACGCGGCTTTAATTACTGCACTGCACCTTCCTTATTCGGCTTCAATTTCGAATCAATACTATATTTTTTAACGCCGAAGGCAAGGAGACTCAGGGCGAATGCAGAACTTTTGCGAAATTGTTTAGTTTATACCACAATATTTGATGGAAAGTGAAAAATCTTTATAGTCGGAAAGCCGTTCGGGCCTGGAAGAACGAAATTGAGCGAAATCGACGTACTGCACATCATGAACGTGCTGGCTCAAACGCCATGCTTAAAGCTCCCATAGACACTGGTGACACGGATTCTTCTAGTAATTTTCGTAGAAAACACTATAGCCGCGAGTAGCGTCAGGCTCGTTTAAACAGATTAGAAGGCAAAGGAGGCGAGGCTCGCACAAACAGAATTTTTTATTATGCAAAATACCAACGAAAGTTCGTATATCCACATGCCCAACTCAGCAGTGCTACGATATATAACCTCCGGCAGTACTCCGGCGCATGTGCCAAAGCCTAATCTAGAAACAATTTACTCGATATGTGCCGCTCAAGAAACGTTAGTTCTTGTCGTTGAGACCTGAACGAGTGCTCGCAGAAAATTCTGCGGCAAAAGGGGATGGCATTCGTGCGTGGCACTGGGCGCAAGGCGTGGACTCCGCTTAATAGCAGCCGAATTTGCTCAGCTCATTTCAATCTTAGGAAAAATTGATTTAAGCCTAACCTCTGCTTTCCTTCCTTAAAATTGGCAGACAGATCTGATTTTATTGTCTGAGTGGTTCATTATAACACAAGTCACTCTTACTTGTCTGGTCTTTAAGGGAAAAGTGCGAATTTACCTTCATCTAAGGAGAAGGCAGCAGTTGCCAAGATGGCGCTAGCATTGACATGTGACGACGCTTTTCCCGCAGCTGCTGAAAGTAAAGCAGTCGTTTCAGCAGTGTGGATACGCTGAAAAGGGGTTGGTTTGAAGATGTCCAATGCCTTAAAGGGATCAGCCACGTATTAGAGGGCGGCGACTCCGATCAGCTGAAAATTATCGCCGCTGGACGACCAAATGAGGACAACCACGAGGACTGGCGAGGACATCGCGCGGTACGTCTGTACGTATATATGGAGAGAAAAACTATCAACACTGAATCTCGCTCGGTGGCGCTCGCGTCACAGTTTTGTGCGATCACATGACCAGCTGTGTTTACAAACGTACTGTCCTCTCTCGTTTCTTTCTGAAATCAAAAGTTGGACTTGTCGCTATAAGGAAGGCTTTAAATAAATAACAGTCATGCGCTGAAGCACACGCGGTATCCTGTCGTATGTTGTGTGAGTGCTCATTTAAAGACATCGTTCTTATGCATATGTTTTCGCGCTCAATTATATAAAAGGCTTCTGAAACACAGGGGTACGTGCACCCACATTTCCTTGCATGTCTCGGGAGGAGGCCAAGGTCGGTTGTCGAAAAGCATGCGTTGTGTTCTGTTAGGTGATCATTGATTCATCGGCAAATTTGGACAATATATGATGCATTCTCGCATCACAACGGGCTAGGATAGATCACCTTTGCGAAATAGAAAGTATATTTAACAGTGTGGTCGTATTGCATGTGCTTGTTTGATTTTGCTGGCTGATTCACCAGCACAAACTAGCCAGCTTCCAGGGAAACGAGAAGACTACATGGACATTAAGTCTGATCGGTACTTTTTCACGTTGTGCGACAGCTTAGGTACCTACGATATCACTTTAACTTTTCCGTTTTCCACAGTGACGGCGCTTGGGTCACTGTGTATGTGACATTTGGTGTGCGGAATGCAGCGCAACAATTGGCTTCGTTAGTACACACCGGTGAGCCACGCTTTCAAGCTCGGAGGCCCCTAGCGGACATCTTAGCAGCGCCACTAGGGGGCACAGCGTGTCCAGAAAGAAGGGCGAGAGAGGAGCCGGGCTGCCGCGTGACGCGTATCTCAGCGTTCGCTGAACCGGCGCGCCATGCATTTCGGAGGCCATGCGGAAGCTTCGCGGTGGCGCCACTAGACGGCGCTGATTGTTCTTAGGGAAGCGCGACAGAGGAGTCCCGTTGCAGTGCACGTTTCATGCATAACTCGTTCCGACAGTTGCAATAAGTTGTGTCGTTATATTGATTCAATGCTAAGCGTATTGCCGCAGGCAGTCTTGGTTAGATGAGTTCTGCCGAAAGTCTTTCTACGCGGCGTAGTATTTAGGAGTGCCAACCTCTCAAGTACTACGGGATCCTTCTATAAAACTCCATAGAGCAGTCAGTCACTGAAATAAAGTATGCTTCTTTTGAAGATGGGGGTTGGAGATGCAATGTGTTGTTAACGTTTATTGCTAGTGGATCATGTAAGAGAATGCGTGTAAGAAGTTCATTGAAGAGCGACATGTACCCACTGACCCAGGTTGCCGCGATATAGGTTAGATACAGAGAAACATACAAAACGCAAGCTGGTTAAAGTTGCGAAAGAATTGTTTTCACATGTAAAGTCCAGAAAAGCGTCTTAGCTACATCTATGGTATACCCCCCATGAACGGCTTCCGAAATTGGAGCTTGTGGGACGCCAGCGAAGTAAAAACAAATAAAGAAACCTATGAAGTAACTTGCATTTCAATGAGAAATTTAATGACGGCTTCTTCCTATCGACATATTGAATTTTTTTGTTTATTAGCTCCTAAGCGTAGGTTTCATAGTTTACTGCAGCGAAGCCCAGCGCTGCTTCACGAAGCCGATAGCAGGCCGGTAGATTTCCTCGAAATAAGGCAACTCCGACTTCATGCGTTCGTAGTAGCTGGCAAGTTTCGGGTACTTGGCATGGTCGATGCAGTCGATCTGAAATTACGCAAGCAGAGCAAGTGGTTATCACAATACGAAGACGCAAGACAGACTGGGAAAGTCAGAGAAATAATATAACAGAAAATGTGGCTGAGTCATTCAACCTATCTAGTCTGTTTTTGTAAGTTACTCGGTGTTCTGGTAATAAAAATGAAAGGAAAGTAGAAACATGCAATGATGGCCATTAGTAAAGAAAAGCTGTTGCACATAAATTAAATCGCGGAAAAACTGAAAGCATTTTTACCGTCACACATGAAGCTCGCGGACTCTCAGAATAGCTACAATGGCCTTCGATCAAGGCATAACGGGGAGAGTCTTTGGAGCACTGATCCAAAAATATCTTTTACGAAGTGGTCGATGGCAAACACACGTCAAAGATGAAGTCATTGACTGCCCTTTCAAGGGTAGAGCACCACTTACTACACGAGTGGCATGCAACATCGTCAGCAAGAATGTGGGAAAACTGCATAGTGAGAGCAACAAGAAAAAATCGGGGTAGCTTGCACTATAGTGGCGCAAGGCTAAAGACACAGCGGAGCTGATCGGTTCCTAGCTGGTCCTGGCTATGCGAAGTGATGCTAAGTTATACAAAGTCGTGTCAAGTGATGCTAAGTTGTGCAAAGTATATAAGCATTTCCTCGTGGTCCGTGGCATCGGGGAACACCTAACGAAGCACTTGCAGTCCGAGCACACATAGGGGAAGTGCGGTGAAAGCTATGCACAGAGTACGGGCGGCGCCCAGCATGATGATGATGATATATATTGTTTTGTGGCGCAAGGGACAGCTATACCCAAAGAGCGCCAAGACGTGGTGTACTGAGTGAGCAATGGTAAGATCAATGACAGTGGGTAGGTGTATTGTGCCTGTAAAGGGGCCTAAAATCCTGCGCACTAAAGGTGCGTAAAAGAAAAAGTTACTAAGATCATGACAATGACGTGATGTGGGGGCAATGCATATAATATAGTATAAAAAGGTAGTAGGTAATACCAGGCACTACTGCCTCACAGAGACCCTTAGAAGCAAGGGCCTGGAGGAGAGTGCATTTCAAATATCCTGTCGTAGCAGCGTCCTCTGAAAGAGGATGCCGCTACGAATCTCTCGGCCGAAGAACTTGCAAAATGTCGATGTCGTTTAAAAAAGGCTAAAACTGAATCGTGCTCAAATACCGGGTCATTATGTAAAAACATCGCTGGGTGAAGGGGTATATTCTCTCTATAGGCTTGAACAAAGTGTTTTTTTTCTTTCAGGTTCTATTAGTGGACACTGTACTAGGATGTGAAGTACAGTAAGTGCTTCCCCACATCTAGTACAGGTCGGGGGTTCGCCTCCAGACAACAGGTAATTATGCGTGCCGTAAGTGTGTCCTATTCTGAGCCTACAGAATAGGACATCATTTCTTCTAGATTTCTTGGTCGATGGCCAGTTCCCTAAGCGAGGCTTAATTAAATGAAGTTTTTTATCAGTCTGGGCGTCCCAAAAAAGTTGCCAGTGGACTCGAAGTCTCTTGCGTAGGTATGGCTTCATATCGGGAACAGGGACGAGCTTAGATGTGTTGCCAGCTTTTGCCTCGATGCATGTGGCAAGCTGGTCTGCCAGTACATTTCCCTCGATGTCTTGGTGTCCTGGCACCCAGCACACCGGAACATGCTGCCCGGACGCATAAATATTACATACGAGCGAATAAAGTGATACTATTACAGGATTTTTGTGCCTTTTAAGAGATTTTAAGGCTTTTACTACGCTCACCGAGTCTGTTTGAATCATTGCTTTTGGTATTTTCGATTCTTTGATGTATTTCAGAGCCGACAGTAATGCATAAGCCTCTGCTGTGAAAATGCTCGTTAGGAGGTGCAGGGCATCGGCATCTGAAAATCATGGACCAACCGCTACATATGAGACGCCAGCAGGAGACTTTGATGCATCGGTGTAAAATTCCGGACAGGAGTATTTATGCTGCAGTTCAAGAAACTGCATTCGAATGTGTGTAACCGGGGCGTGCTTCGTAACATGTAAAAAAGACAAATCACAGTCTACAATCTGCCACTGCAACGGTGAGACCTCTATAGTGGGTGTCATTAGACGAAGTTCAAAGAGTGGGACATCCATTTCCTCAGCCAGACTTCTCACACGCAACGAGAAGGGCTCTTTTACTGCAGGTCGGTTATCAAAGAGGTGGGAGCTGGACAAATCATTTACGGTTTCTCCCTCACATCCCTCATATGGAATATGAGGGATGTTCACTGTTTTCATTCACTCTAAGGAAATACATGAAAGCTGTGTAGGTCCTCTGCAAGTGGAGTGACCACTCATTGGATTCCACGTAAAGGCTTTCTACAGGGCTTGTCCTAAAGGCACCTGTAGACAAGCGAATACCTAGATGGCGGACGGGGTTCAGCATCTTCAACGCGGTTGGGGTGGCAGACTGTTAAATTATGGCCCCGTAGTCTAGGCGTGCTCCTATGACGCTTTTATACAAGTTTAACAGGCACTTTTTGTCACTACCCCATGTAGTGCGTGACAACACTTTTAAAATATTGTTTTCATGCACTTGATTTTTAGATGTTTTAGGTGTGGTATGAATGTTAGCTTTGTGTCAAGAGTTATGCCTAAGAATTTATGTTCTGTTTTTACAGGTAGACTGTCCTTGCAGGTCAATGTCAGGGGTACAGTCCTCTCTTTCGAGAAAAAAGGACGCAGGTGCTCTCTTGTGGATTTAGGCAGAACCTATTCTCGTCTGCCCATTTAGCCACCCTGTTCAGACCAAGCTGAACCTGCCGCTCACAGATTGCAAGGTTGCACGATTTAAATCCAATCTGTACATTATCGACGTACGTTGTATCAAACATGTTGCGTGGGATGCATAGACGCAAGGAATTCATTTTTATAATAAAGAGTGCAACTGAGCACCCCACCCTGTGGCACTCCGGTTTCCTGCAGAAAAGGTCGTCATAAAGCATTGCCAACTCGAACACGGAAAGTGCGATTCACCAGATAACTTTCAATCCCATTTAGCATATTACCACGTATACCTAAGTGGGAGAGGTCTCTCAGTATTCCAAACCGCCATGTTGTATCGTAAGGCCTTTTCCATGTCTAGGAATACAGAAAGAAAGAACTGTTTGTGAACAACAGCTTCACGTATTTGTGCCTCAATACGTATCAAATGGTCAGTGGTGGATCAACCCTCGCGAAAACCACGCTGGTATGGGTCAAGCAGCTTGTTTGATTCTAGGAAATGTATCAGACGGCGGTTTATCATCTTCTCGAAGACTTTGTAGAGGCAGCTTGTTAGAGCTATGGGCCGGTAACTCGATACGGATGATGGATCCTTGCCCTGCTTCAGGATAGGGATCACTATGGCCTGTTTCCAGGCAAAGGGGATCTCACCGGAGGTCCATATAGAGTTATAGAGACAGATAAGGGTTTTCTTCGTTTCAGAGGGCAGGTTTTTCAACATGTCATATAGTATGCGGTCAGAGCGTGGGGCAGATTGGTTGCAACAGGTGAGTGATGCATGCAGCTCTGTTAGAGAGAAAGGTAGGTTATATGGCTCGTTCCCGGTGCTCTTTCGGTCTATTTTTTGTTTTTCTATTGCTGATTTGTATCTTATAAATGCTGGTTAATAGTGCGATGAACTGGACATGATCAAAATGTGCACCCAGATGGTTCGCTTGGTCCTCCAGGCTGTCTCCCTGCGTGTGTACCAGGGGAGGTGGATGTGTTTGTCGTCCTCTTACTCTGTTGACCTTGCTCCTAACCTTGGCCTCATCCGTGTACGAGTTCATACTTGATAAAAATGTTTGCCAGCTGTCTCTCCTGGCTTGTCTGCATGTTTTCCTACCTTGGAACTTGATTTTCTTGAAATTGATAAGGTTTTCAGCAGTAGGATAATCGGGAAGCTGCTTCCATGCTTTGTTCTGCTGCCTTCGTGCGTTCCGGCATTGTTCATTCCACCAGGGAACGCGGCATTTGCTAGAAAGTCCACTTGTTTGGGGAATACACTTAGAAGCTGCATCAATTATGAAATTAGTAAAATACTCGACGGCACCTTCAATTCCGAGCGATGAAATGTCAGCCAACGAGAGCTTACTGGTAAGTGTTTGGAATTTATCCCAGTCCGCTGCATCGACCTTCCACCGAGGAGCGTGTGGTGGAGATTCGTATTGTCTTGGTGCTCTCAGCAGTATTGGGTGATGGTCGCTCCCCTGAGGGTTTTTGATAACTTCCCATTAAAGTTCAGGTAATATGGATGGAGAAGCTATGCTGAGGTCTATAGAGGAAAAGGTTTTGTTTGCAAGACAATAATATGTAGGTTCTTTTTTGTTAAGCAGACACGCACCAGATGAGAAAAGAAAATGTTGAATTAGACGGCCTCGCGCATCGATGCGAGAGTCGCCCCACAGACTGCTGTGTGGATTGAGATCCCCAAGAACAAGATAAGCCTCTGACAATTCGTCTTTAAAGGACTGAAATTCGTGTTTGTGTAAGCGGTAATGTGGGGGTATGTATAGCGAGCAAATGGTGATGAGTTTGTTAAGGAGAACAAGTCGAACTGCCACTGCTTCAAGGGGCGTTTGCAGCTGCAAACGTTGACATGCTATGCTTTTGTGAATTACAATGGCAACACCGCCTGATGATGCGAGACCATCATCGCGATCTTTACGAAACGTAACATACTGTCGAAGAAAGTTTGTATGTGTCGATTTTAAGTGAGTTTCCTGTACACACAGCACTTTTGGATTGTGTTCGTGGAGAAGTTCTTGCACATCATCGAGGTTCCTAAGCAAGGCCTCTGATGTTCCATTGTATAATTTGTGTGGCCATACTGAAAGTAAATGGGTGCTGTGTGTACTAAAAAAGGGAAGTGTTGCATTAGATTACAGAGCCCTTTCCAGGCCCTGTAACGCTGGATTTGTCTTTTCTGAAGCGGTCAAGGGAACCTCGCCGCTCCTTAGCCGTTTGGTGCGCCGTCGGGGTGGATGTGGTGTCCATTGCCTCTTGTGAGGCGCCGGACACGCGCTCTTGCGAGCGAGAAGTTTCGCGAGAAAGTCTCGCCGCGAAGGACGAGACATTTCCGCCCACCAGCCCGGATGTCGATGGGGCTGCCTTTGGGCCTGAGCTGCGCCGACTGTTGCCAGCTCCAGCAGGGGCCGGTGAGGGTGAAGCAGCCTTCACTGTACCCACCGTGGGAGCTGCTGGCAAGCCTGCAGGTTCGCTACGCGTAGCGCAGGCTGCCACCAAGGACTGTTGAGTTGCCGGCAACCCTAGGCTAACCGGGCCTGTTTGCTGGTTGGGTGGAGTAGGACTTAGCTCCTTCCACCCTAGAGGCAGGAGCCACAAGCGACAGCTCACTGCGCGCGGGCTGGGCAGGTGGCAGTAGCCGCTGCGACGCTTCCCCTTTACGCGCCGCGTCAACATAAATGGTCGTGTGGAATGGTGAGCATCTCTTGCGTGCTTCCCTGAACGACGTGTTTTCACGGACTTTCAGTGTCATAATTTCTTTTTCTTTTTTCCAGCTTTGACAAGACCGGGAGTATGCTGGATGGTCACCATCGCAATTAACGCAGTGAGGCGTGGTCTCGCAATTGTCTGAGGCATGGCCTTGAACTCCACACTTGACACAAATGAGTCGACCACGGCAGCTCTGCGAGCCATGGCCGAATCTTTGGCATTGGTAGCAGCGCCTAGGATTTGGTATGTATGGTCTTACTGCTATATTTGTGTAGCCTGTTTCTATGCTTTGTGGCAATACGCCTAATTGGAAGGTAAGTGTTAGGCGTTTCGTGGGAATTTCTTTGTTGTCCCGTCTCATAACGATGCGCTGCACATTCGTGACGTTTTGCTCCTTCCATCCTTCCAACAACTCGGTTTCAGATAGGTCGATGAGGTCTGCTTCAGATACTACACCCCGTGCTGTGTTCATGGACCGATTAGGTGAAACGGTAACTGGGACATCACCAAAAGTAACAAGCTTGCCGAGTCTGTTGTATTGCTCCTTATCACGTTGTTCAAGCAGAAGGTCCCCGCTTGGCATTTTGGTGACTTTGTAGCCAGGGTCTAGCGTGTTGGTCAAGCTTTTCGCAACTGCAAATGGGGATATCGTTCTCGCTAGTTTTTCGGTTCTTTCACTATGTACTACTTGGAATCGGGGGAAAACGTCTTTTGGTCTGGTGAACAAGTTCAGAATCTCATCGGTGCGTCCCCTCTTCTGAGGGAGACGATCAAGAAGCCGGGTAATAGCGGGTGTTCCCATAGCAGTTTGGTGTACTTCGGCAGCAATGGCAGTCACCCACCATGGAGTGCAACAAGGGGACATCCGGGGGTGCCGTCTATGTGAAGCAGAGGCCAAAGAGGTGTGTTGCCTCCGCCGGGGGGCCTTAAAGGTCCAAACACCCGGCATTAGATCAACCTCCAGGATCCCCCTTTCCCCAGACACGGCTATGCCAGGCACACTATGCGTGGGAGGGTCCAACCCCCGTGTGCTCAGGTACGTGGTGGCGCAACTCAGCAAACGCCTGCTTGCGAAGATGCCCCTGCGGGGGGCGCCCAGCAGACGACACGCCGGGATTACGTCACGGCGCATGCGCAGTAACGCGCAGCTGGTGGGAGCTCGGCTGAGCCACTGCCAGAGGTGCCTGCTGCAGTCACGGACACCGCGAGCATTCAGCGCTAATGCGGGAAAACGGAGAAGCGCGGATGGTATCGGCAGCACCTCTGCGCGTAGGCTTGTTGGTGCTGCTACAATTTGTTTCTCTATCTCTCTCGCTCTCATATTTTTTTTTCTCTCCCGAGCATAGCGCACGACGCTCCGGGAGGTGGTTGCTAGGCTACGCAGTGGCAGGCGGCACGCAATACGACCGGCTTAAACAGCTCCGCTGTTAAAACACTGAACGGAGAAAGCCTGGAATTTCCTATAAATAATGCAATCAGTAGCTTCCTGCTGGTACTGGATGTGTGTAGTAGATTGTGTTGAAATTCGTGTGTGCTTACTAGCGCAGCTCGCGGTAAATTCACATTGCGTAATTAGACAGTTTTTGTTAACTACGCTTGCAGATGCTACTGCAATTGGTGGGAGCCACTTATGCGCTAACTCGTACTTGATAGTGTAAAATATAAGCTGGGTAGACACACTGCAATATTGGCACTCTTTTGCCAGACATTAATTGTTCTTATATAGAATATCCTGAACAATACCAGTTTTATTATTAATTGCAACAGCGAGAAAGGATAAGATCACACTTGTCTTAGCTTGTGACTCATTCCTAATTGTACTACAAATACAGAAGTTAAAAAAAGTTTCTATAGAAAACTAAAGAAAAATTTAAGATAGAAAATTTATTTTCTTGGAATCAGCTTCAAAATTTGAAGCAAGTGACTGCATCCGAACACGGAACAAACTGCTAAGAGTGAGAACTACCGCCAACAAATATGGAATACCACAACAGATAAAAGCGGAATACAGAAGCAGGTAGTGGTGTAAAATTATAAGAAGGCGCATTTAAACGGGAAAACAACCACGCAGAAACTATGCAAGGTGACGTTCAACTTGCGAACTTACAGATAGGATCTCGGAACGGCCATATACCTACAGTATTTCTAGAAACATCCTTGCGTCTGTCTATCGGAACTTAAGCGCTCAAAGGGAAATGAGGTTCGGAGTGCTTGAGAAACTTGACAATCGTCCACTATCGGAAAAGAGTTCTAGGCAAGCGTTTCTACCTTAGCACCGCGTAGAAGGCTATATCCTTGCCACTTATATTCATGATGTGTACGGGCTTACACAAACAGACTAATTACGATGTCTGCTACATAGCTGGAGTGTGTACGCTGTTTACTAAATGTGTTCTCTTCTTTCGGTCTCCTTCTATTCGCTTGCTTTTCCCCCAAGTACAGGGTTGCCAACCAAGGCTAGCTTTGATTAACCTTTCCGTTTTTCTGTGGATCCATTGTCTCTCGCTATTTGAAAATGTGGCAATCAGTTGAGCATATTGCACCTTCGTTAGAGTAAAGTGCAAAGGAACTGAATAACGGTCTTAAAAATTATACTATTTTCTGAGGAACCCTTTTGTTCAAGGTAATCAGATTAAATCTTGCAATGCTGTCGGAATGCCACGAAAATTCTGTTTTAAAGCCGCCATATTTCGCCCTGAAGAGCATACGCCAAACCCAGCTAAACGAAAAAGGGACTGCGCAAAGCACCATTCAAGGGCCAAACGGGAGGATTGACCGTTTCAGAAAATTAAGCTTAAAGAAACCTTGTTCAATGCTATCTTACCTCGAGAGCCAGAGTGAGGTGGGAGACAATTGCGAGATCGGCAAGGGTGACCTTGTCGCCAACGGCGTAGTTGTTATTCCCGACGAGGTGCTGGAGACCCTTGACAACATTTTCTTCGTAAGCGGTCACTTCTTCTGCAGTTGGCTTCGTCTTGAGAAAGAAGCGAGGACGCTGCGCGGAAAGTTAGTGATAACAAAAAATTATCGGCGGTCGAGTACAGAAAAAAATATGCCTTTGGTGTTGCATATTTACCGCCATAATGATATCGTCATGGAGTTCACCCAACACTACGCTGTTCTAGTGTCTCGCTGTTGTAAAACTTCGTCAAACCACGATACATCTAAGCAATAACACAATTCTGTAAATGTAGCGTAGCTGAAATGGATAGAAAGTTATCTACGAAATAGTAGTGAGCTAGCTGATTATATTTTAGCTAAAGGACTAAACCAAAAAATAAACGCTTTACATAAAAGTGTACAACGCACACAGTAAGAGTGAAAGAAGACAAGACGAACGCCGTCCCTGGTTGTTTGAGCTGTGCACTTGCATAAAAATATGTATCAACATGAGCAGCTAGCTATTACATTCAAAAGCACTCACTCACATACAACCGAAACATGGCGTGGCCTTGAAAGAGTACGTAAACAGACGACGCGTTTGCCCTGCCCCTGGGGCGGATAACCTGCCCCTGGGGCGTATACAAGGCAGGGGTGTGTGTGCGAGGGGGGGGGGGGGATATGGCCGGATCGAAGAGCTCTAGATTAGCCAGTGAACTGGTCGATAGCTGATGTCACTCAAATCTCAGCACATGGCCTCGGAGACTTCCAGCGTTTCGCGGGCTCCACCTAATCCACTAATCCAGATGCATGGTAGTGCCGAGGAGTCGCACTGGTTCTCGGTGTTCTGCACGTTCTACTATAATTTCGGTGAGTGGTAGTGGGCAATCGCTTACGTTTTTTTTTACCTTTTGGTGCCCGAAACGTAAATACTGCGACCTTTTCTGGGCTCATGTACTCGTATTTCAAACGCACGATTTTGCACAGAGGTTGGTTTGTTAAAAATTAAATTATAGTTTTTGACGTGCCAAAACCACCATCTGATTATATGAGGCACCCCGTAGTGCGGGACTCCGGATTATTTTCGACCACCTGGGGTTCTTTAACATGCACCTAAATCTATGTACACGGGTGTTTTCTGCATTTAGCTCCCATCGAAATGCGGCCGCCGTGGCAATCCCGCGACCTCGTGCTTACAGCCCAACACCATAAGCACTGAGCCACCAAGGTGGGTGAGGTTGGTTTATGTGCACACGATCTGAAACTGGGGTTCCTACGAGGCCCAAGATGTTGCTGCAGCTGGCCTTTACCAGTTTCGTGAAGCTAAAGCTTGTGATTTATGCATGCCTGCTAAACATTACAGCCATACCTCGTCACATGTAGAGAATGCTTCGGGCATATCATGCGTTATTAGAAGTTATTGTCATGCTGTTAATTTAAGTGCGGAATGCACCGCTATAATAATGTCAGGCAGTTTGCGGTGCTCACTCTACCTTCTAGAAGGTGTCAACACGCAGTGCGGATATTACGTACGCTAAACAGCGCAAGTCATACAGCGCGCTTATTGAAGCATTGATTCATAAGGTAAGAAGATGTATATTATGTTTCTGTTTTATTCGCACGCAGCATACCGAGCAGGCTCACTAGCGTATATCTGCACTGTACCAGACACATGACAATGTTACAAAAGCTTTTTATACGGAGATCACCAGAAAAAAATTTAGCACGTCAGCAGTAGCTAAACCACCAAGCGAACGATATATAACACAAAGAAATTCATATGATTTGGGATGCAGTTCTAGAAAGCACGCACTGCGGCTTTATTATTTTTTCCTTGTGATTAATTTTCATTATTACTAACTGCGCCACATTTCTTCTGGGTAGTTACGAGATTCAATGTTCGCAACCGATTCCCACTATTACGCAACTTGTATTGCACAAGCAAGTTTTTATTTTATTTTTCAATATAACTGAATCATAATTAGAAAGTAGTAATACGCACCGTGAGCGAAGCTGTCAGTATGACTACACTATATACCAATTTTCGTATACGCTGTATACCAATTTTCTGGAGTTCTCGCTCTATAACTTACATCTTTAGTGGTGTAAGGGTGCAAGTTTTAGACCGACTTGCACCCTTAAGGACAACTAACGCTGTGTAAATAGGATTACAGCGTAGGAGTGCTCAAAACCGCTATGCGCATTCTTGCCCTTTCTCCCGGCACAACAATTGCACCACATCAGAATTTTAGGGGACCGAATGTAATTTCAGCGGTGAGGCGTTAAACTATTAAACGCGTTCAAACTTCGTGGGTGTACGAAATTATTCAGTGACTCAATATTTGGACAATGACGGGTCCATGTTATGTCTAATATGTAGCAAAAGTTTAAAGTGTATTACTGGCTTTTCAAAGAATAAATGTGTTGTCTGCCATCGAAGGGATCATACGATGGAAGTACTTGATTTTCCTGATGTCCTTAGATAAATAACTGTGGGACCGAGATAGATAGAACCCCTTTGTGTGGTATGTGTCCGAGGTTTAAAGTGTGGCGGTTAATTAAAGGTGTTGTGAAAATTGCTCATATAAGCATTGGGATGTGTTTCACAAGCCATGTGGACGGTTTGCCCGCTGTCGTGGAAGAATTCTATCTCACAAAATTCACACTAAGTGAAATAATTGGCACGTTATGACTTATGCATATACAAAGTTTAATCAGTTACCGTTACATATGTACTTTTACAAAGTAATCATACATCTCTAAAGCACCAATTTTACAATGGCTATACGTGATTTTTCTCAGTGCACTTGAAGAACTGTACTCAAAGTGAGTGGTGTGATAACAGTGACGTGACTGAATTCGCTATCTTGTGCGCATGTCTGCCGTGTTGAAACCCATCGCACGTGTGCTGATAAGCGATGCACCGTGCCTTCATAAACCCTTGTTTTCTGTGCAATAAAGCAATCTTGCAAAAGCTGCTACTGCGTCCACATCGGTTGTTACAAGTGGCTTGAAACATTACTTGACAAAGCGTTAAGGACAAACTACACGTACGCGTGAGGCGCGTGGGCACAAGCTTTCGCGCACCGGCACGCGTATGTGTAGTTTTGCCTTTAGAAAGAAACACCTTTGCTGGAAATTGGGTAGTGCTTTAAAGACGTCACGCAAGTCGGCTGTTCTTGACATTTAAAATAATTCTTATTGAACCCGTAATTGCATTAGAAGCAACTTTATTGGCTTTAATATCTACACTTACTCTTTTCGGAAGCTAGAAAGAAGCTTTAAAGTTTTGTCGTTAAAATAGACTCATGTAGATAAAATTGCGCGTGCTGCTAGAACATAAATTAAGCGTAAGAAATCATTATCAGTAGATGCGTAACTTGCGGCTCAGCTGGCATTGCAACAAGTCCTTCAAACCCCACATCGTTGCGTGTGCGCTGCTGCATGGCGGAAGTATGAAATTGCCTATTGTAAGGTATGAAATTCCAGTCTGGTGCAGATTTATTGTATGTAACTACGTGCAGTTGCAATCGGCGTTTCATGTTTGCCTCATTTCACGGCGCCATTTTTGTTTCGTAGTAATATTGAGCTATAAGTACGATGTTTCATGGAGATATTTCTTTTTATGTGGCAAAATTGGAAGGAATGACGTCCGCGATGCAAATGTAGTTGAGCCGGAAACAGATTTTGACAGCAAAGGCTCTGACGAATCGGTTCACAATATATCAGCTGGATGGAAACAGCTGAAGGACAGTTATGCTACTATATTAACACTCGTGAAAACTTCATATTGAATAGCTGTTATTTCGCAGCAATGCAATGTGCCGCATGAGAAATTGTTAACGGAGGAATAAAGGATGCTTTGCAAAATAGACAGTTGTTTAAAGGAGCAAAGACTGCAGAAACATCTGCGCCTAGTTCGTGGCTCACCAGCTATTACAACCTACTTCGACTGACTGCTGTTGACATTTGTGATGTATTGCAGCGAAATGGCCATGAATGCTAAGTGGAGCTGCATCGTTCTAACAGAACAAAAACGAAGAAATAGGGATCACGGACAAGGTACTTCACCAATTAACAGCTGTTTTATTCACCTTCACAAGGCATACTGTAGGCATACTGTATGCAAATAACGACGTAGAAAAGGAAAGAAAATGTGAAACAAGCATGCTGCTTTACATTTCCTGTTGCTTACTGATTTTGTCTGTTTTTAAGAATGTAACTTTCTTGTCACTTAAGGAAATAGAAGGAATGTTCACGCACATGCAAAATCAACATGAAAACATGCTGAAAACCTGTCTATTTCTTCGTGTTTGTCATTTCAGAACTACGCATTGTAACTTTACGTCCATTATCCAAAGTAAACTACTTAGCACGCAAGTGTTTATGTGCGAAATCTCAAAGAACAAAAAGCAAACTTACGAAGAAAACTGCTGCCTGGGGATGGATAGTACCGGAAAGGGCGGCGAGGGACTGGTCGACGCGGGCCCGTGCTTTGATGTCATCGGGGTAAAGCTCAGACTTGGGGGCGTACTTGCGCAGCAGGTAGTAGGCGATCGCTATGCTGCGAGATAAGAGTGACTGAAGTGAGCGAGTGCAAGGCGTACGATGCCCAATGAACGTGAGGACTCAACTTGTGCCATAATATACCCAAGTCTCTTATTTTTATTACTATTCTTTTTCGGAATAGCCTTAATGCTTCCGACAGGGTTCACACCTTGCTGTATCGAAATTTTCGTTCATAAATAAACCACTGCATGGCTTTTCTACATGACGTCAAAGTCGTTGCACCCTCGTTTTGAAATGATCCAGCTATGGCCGTCAAAGCTGCACCAAACCAAGGAGATTATGCACGATGGTTTTAAAATTTTGAGCTTTAACTACTACTAACAAGTTCAAATGGTACAGTCAGATTTGATGATGGATTTATATTTCTCTACTAAAAGTTACTGAATAGTATGTATACGCAAGGTACCGTTTACCTCAAATCAATCGTGCTGGCAGATCCCCATCCTCGTATTATCAACAAAGATTAAAAACACTAGAAAAACAATGCACATTTTGAGATGTGATGCAGCAAGAACATGATTCCTAAAAGCGGGTCGGACAAGGCGCGCAATAATTTTAATGTGTTATTCAGTTTGCTGCAAATTTCAGATTTCATTATCGGCTTTTGAATATCCCAGGACAATAGATAAGAGATTCAGTGATCTCTACACAGACTGTCATCCTTATCTGCAATGTGTCTCGCTGGTAATGAGACTTTCCTGTGTCTAAGAATTTGTTTAGATCAGCTTGCCAACAACGGGCAAATCGGCGAATGTTATGCGCAAATACATGCGCCGGCCGAGACTTCTGAAAAATCTCGCAAATTAGAAACATAACTCGTGTATTTTACCTGACACATTTTAAAGGATACATCAGAGAGTTATAATTGTTATCTACTAATTTCAAACATGTTCATTCATTCACGTGCAGTGGCGAACTCTGGAAAAACACGTATGCGAAAGTAACACACTAGGCTATCAAGTATGGACTATCGATGTCTGAAAGAGTGGATGACATGGAGTCACTGGAAAATAAATGCTCGAAAAGGAAAAATCGTCGTCAACATGTCTGTAGCATGAAGCTTCAAAGGAACCCGCATGGAAACCTTCATTTAGCTTCATGCTACAGTCGGGTGGATGATTATGGGCCATTTCATGAAATTTCCTGCAGCTTGCGGGCTTCCGCTGAACTCACATGGCAAAATAAATGCTTTTAAATACACATACGATGTCACGCTTTCATACGTTACCACCTTTGAGTGAGTGATGGGGACACTGAATGGGCCAATTAACGTGTAACATTGGGCATCTCAAAAACAAAAACATCATAGAGTATATGCGGTTTTAGTTTCGAACACCTCATTCCAAATTATTATCGTGCGTTTCCAGTTTATTTGACGTTTTTAGAAAGGTAAAAGTATTTCCCATATGATCGCATCGCATGTCACCAGCGTTCGATTGCCTTCAGAGGGATGTGTATGAAAGAATAAAAACAAAATTAGTAATGAACTTCATCGGCTATGATCATCGGATATGATGTGAGTGGTCGAGGTCAGACGCCAACAGACATTAAATACATCAACTATAGGACAGGGTCAAACTGTATGGACCTTCGTGATGTCAAACGCACTGGCAACGCACGCAGTCGCGAAGCCGTATTCAAACCGCCTCTTGTGTAAACGAACGGTCACGTGCAGGACCAGTGTGAATAGAAAATAATCCGGCTTTACCTTTCGTAAACAACGAAGCCGTCATCGTCAATGGCCGGTACCTTGTGGAATGGGTTGACCTGCGAAGGAAATCGAATTTCAGTTGGAACACTACAAATCATAAATTATTTTACCATCTGTTCTGAGCAACGTGGTACCGGCAAATCGAATATGAAATACGAAAGGAAACCGAGAGAAGGAAAAGATTAAGTTGAAGGTTGGAGCTTTGCCGTCTTTTCCCTTCTTGTGTCCTAGTCTGCTCGCTGAACTATATAACCATATCTCAGAACCATGTAACGCAACGCCCAACCAACTACCCTCTTGAACCCTTTATTTCATCTCTATGAGCACGGGATAATTTTACATATGTACAGCGTTTACTTCACAGCGTGCATCCTCTTTTCCGCTATTTGAAAGCTACTCATTAAACTAATCTTAATTACAGCTTATTGAATACAAACAATTGATATTACATTAGGCTTCCAATTTAAGTTATTTTCCAGAGCCAGCGCACTGGCTACTTGAGTATACATTGGGTTCTTTTATTTTTTTAAATGCCAAACACATAAAAAAGCCTGCAAAATGTATCGGAAGTATGTCACTACAGATAAATTACTGCGCGGCCGGACAGCATTTACCAGAAAAAGCAAGGCGATTCATCCGCTAAATAAATTAATTACCATGAGGACAAGTCGCTCTCCGCTATCAAGAGCCCCGATGCTGGGGCGCAACTATAGGCTGTCCATAGGGCCCACGATGCGGCGGTCGGGCATGGCCTGACTGTCCCAACGTGGGAGCGGCCCGCTGCGCGCTGAGTCGCGTGCCTCACGACGTTCCTTAAAGTTTTACATCCATCCATCCATTAACAACTTCATAGTTACAAAATTTACCACCCATGTTTATGTTGGGAATTGGAAGGACTTTTCTTATAATACCAGTTACACGTCTTTAAATTTGCAAATGGTCATGTAGAGCGAAATACCTGACATCAAATTGTTCATTAAGTTGACCTTAATAGGCGCGCTCCACCATGAATCGCGGCTATCGGGCTCACCGACCTACGACGCCGGACTATTGCTTAAATGAAGTCCCTCTTCCTACGAACCTATTCCGACTTGTGTTTTTCGCAACTTGCTTCTAGATTAGGTTTACGGTAGCGCAATAAAAGACAGGGCAATGAAGGGAATACTTTATTTACCGAGCTTTTGCAGCGCATGCGCCAGATGGAAGTGGTTTAAAAGAAGACACACAGGGACACACACGGCGTTAACTTACAACAATGTTTATTATCGAAGACCAGGTCGTACTTATAAGCTCAGCTAACACGAGTCACAGCCACGTGAACAGTTAATCATTCAAAGGAAAAAAATTCTATACCGGGATATCTTGAGGCATGTGTAAAAACCTTCCGACTAGATGTAACTGCCGACTGAAGAAATTAACGTATTGTTCGGAGAAGATTTAATAATGTAATAGGGTTTAAGGACCTGATCCAACGCAGGCTTTGAGACACAGCGCACTTGGGGGCTTCGGATTATGTTCGTAAACATTCGGTTCTTAACGTGGAAGTCAGTATATACTTGTTAATAACGGTTGCATTTGTGAAAACAACAGATCAGTTGACATGCTGGAGACACAAGACAAAAATATGCAGATAGTGCGCAGACTGCTACTCAGTTTGTTGAACTCCTCGCGGGCGTCTTCGCTAGTGGGAACTAGATAAGAGTAGATAAAGCCAACTTGGGCAGCACAGATAAATAGCGTCTGTAGCACTCCGAGAACAAAACCGGAGAGGTAAACAACGTTAGAGGCATTCCGCATGCGCAAACAGCCCTTCTATCTTTCTGTTTCTTTCTTGGATTCTGGCTCAAGGCCCAATGCAAACAAGGTTCGCCATGCAAAATCTGCTACAAAATAACTGGATGAAGCTTGCCTGCCCAGTAAACGACATGAAGAGATCACAGAAGTTAAGAGCACTTTGAAACAGCTTAAATAAGTAGAAATAGCATAGGAGTATCAAGCGAGAAGAATAATACGGAATACCCACGACAGAAGATAACCATTTCATTAGCGTCAATATTGCGTTCAAGTAGTGAACTCCGAGCGAACAAAAAGAATGCTCATTTGCACAGAATGTATAATCGCAAAGTCCTCGATCAAGAGAGAAAAAGTACTGTGGCAACAGTTCGAAGATAAGCTTAGTCGGCGATCGTCCCGCAAAAGCGTCCACGTTCTTCTCGCGTGAAATAAGACATTGCATTTCTCCCTAATACTAAGCTAAAATTACAAGGTTTTGGTGCCTGGTAGAAGAATAATAAATAAAAAAAATAAAAGCCTTGAAAGAATGAAAGGCGAGGCTTCTTTAAGTGGTCACTTACCTTGAGGTATTCCTCACCGAGGTGCTCCTTGTTTGCCATGTCCAAGTTCTTGATATTAAGTTCGACACCTATGTGCTTGGCGATACATCGCACGAAGCCACAGGGCGGACTGCCGGGCAAGTTGTACAGAGTCACGGGCATGACAGCTGCGAATCGTCTCTGGTGGATCTCCTTGGCTTAATGGACCGAGAATGGTGTAGAGGGCGACTGGACAGTGGCGCGCACTTTATAGCGGACAGCTGCACAAACGGCCGCGTAGACAGCTTTCACGCAGCGCGGCGCCACTGCAGAGGGGTGTTACTGAAAGGCCTTGAACACAGTTACACGTCAGATACGTAGTCAAGTCTCTTTCTCTCGACGCGCGATAGCGAGCGGACGAACATATTGGCGAGGAGCTATAGCTGCCGTTGCTCAGCAGACGCTCCCGTAAAGGTAGGAAACTGCAGCGGCGGTGGGCGGAAGATGGAAGACTGATATTGGCGTGCTGATATCACGAACGCACGCGAGGCGTCAATCTCGAGGCATTTGGAGCGAGCCACATTGTCCAAGTCAGAGCTACGTGCCTGTTCATAGTTCTGAGGGTCCTCGAGCGGATAAAGCTTGAAGTGGGCCCCATATCCAGAGACTCACACACCGTTTAGCACACGTCCCCTGTCCGCATGAGATCGACATAGTGCTGATCGCGCCACTGGCGTTCTTATGGCCCGAGAGTGCTTTTTATGTATAAATGAGACAGAGCCCTGCATGTGATACTTTTTAAAGAATCCTAATTATTTTGTCGTCCGTTAAGCAAAATAACTCGGCGGTGGACGCACGCATACACATGCGCGTACACATGCACGCACGCACGCATACACACACAAGAATGCACACACGCAAGCATACTTACGCGCATATGACACATTTGTTTGGTAAAAGGTTACCGAATTTAAGGTTTAATATCAGGTATGCAACACATGAACGTGAAGATGACGCATGCGCGGAGGTCTGTTGTGCCTGTAACGCAAATACTTTTTACAAAAGAGGTGTCGTTTCAGCACCTTTACGGCACCGAAAGAATGCTGCATAGACAGTACACCCAATGTACCTTTAATGACCATTTACCTTCTGGTAACACACAATAAATCATTTTCCACACCTGAAATTAACGTAAAAAAGTTACTTGAACTTGCTGCGTCTACCAGGTTTTAAGCGGATTCTCCTAGGTCAATCCAAATAGGTCGCGAAGCTTCGAGCAAAAAGTGATTCAGAACGAATTGTCACTGACATCAGCAAGGTGGTTATAGGAGCTCCGATTTAAATGCGACTAGGTTTCGAGGGAACAATCATTGGGAAAGAAAAAAAAGCGTCTTTTTAATTAAAGCGCGACACAGTTAGATTCATTGTACGAAAATAAATGTCCTAATCAATTTTACATAGGAATGGCGAGAAAACAAGAGACAACTCTATTTTACTTGATCATTGTCAATAAATACCTTTTCTCAGCGCCCCCCATAAGAGCGCCCACCGATAGCGGCGTCCGTTTGACGCCGCTATCACTTGCCATGCAATGAAGCTCTTGAAGTGTGCAGAAATGCGCGCTCGTAAATTTCACCTGTTACAAAACACCCCCCTCACATTTTGTGTGGTTTCATTCGTCAACGTTTTTCTGTATTTGATGACGCCGGTAGTTTCATTGTTTTTTTAAACTGTTCAATCAAAAGTAGTGAGTTGCGATCGCCAAATGTTTACTTTAGTTGTTTTCGTGCTACAGCGCTGGCCAACGGGCTTGGTGTGCGACCAAAGGACGAGCACTCTACGCCTAAAGCGTTCGTCGGCCTCCAAAGAAAGTATGTTCTGTGCAGGGATGCGATTTCGACACCCGTATGGCTGATCTTCCCTGCATCGCTTTCCGCGCTGATAGCTCGGAACGCCCGTCTTGTCGAATGGCGGGGCATTTCAATATACAGCTCAAATTGCAGGCTTCCGACAACAATTTTTACGCCTTTCAGACCAAAATGACGTCACTTCTGTTTTTAACGGATATGACGTCACGTTATTCTTTCTTCCGCCGGCCGTGTTCCCTCCTCACACAAACGGCGCTAAGCCCCATGGAGCGCCGATAAACCGCCATGTTTTGAACGTATGGGCTTCTATGGAAGCTTCGCTACCAGGTATATTTAAATTGGGTTTTCTTCGGTTTTCAAGCGAGTGAACTACATGTAGCCATGTGGGGGGCACGACACCGCTTTCAGAATGAATCACTGCACCATTCGTGCTCTTTCAGGTTTTGTTGCTCCTTGTACTTCCTTGCAAGGCAACTACTGCGGACACATCGCAACCTTGGACGCTGCCAAAGGTGACCCGAACCCAGAATTGGACGAAGCCGCCGCTTCTGGACGAGCGTCTACTGCAACCGAGCAACGTTGTCTCGGGGCACGACACCGCTTTCAGAATGAAGCACTCACCGTTCGTGCTCTTTCAGGACAGTTACCTAAATGATTGATTATCTGCTAAAAGCGCAGATCGTTTTCTGTTCATGGTCTCATGAAGAGAGCTGAAACAGCTATCTTCCACAATTAACGCGATCGAGGTCGACATGCATGGAACAAACCAAATAAACTACTGCCGTGCCATCTACACCGCAGTTTGAAATGATACTTTCAAATGTAGCTGACGAACTAACGAAAATTCACTCCCCGTTGGGATGACGCCGAAAACAGACTCCGCCGCTCAAATCTGCTCTTCTTCGGTATTCCGTACGGCTAGTCCGAGACATGGTCTACCTCGGAAAAAAATAGTGTTAGAACGTTGTGCGGAGCACCTTGGCTCTACGCTGGAAACAACAGAAATCGAAAGAGCGCATCGCCTTGGTCAATATAAACTATTGATAAAACTATCGATAAAACTATTGTAATGCCACAATGCAGAACCAATGCATACAAGCTGTCCTTCTTTCCAAGAACGATAGCAGACTGGAACAAGTTGCCTTACGACGTGGCCACCTTAACATCATCTGATGCATTTTTTTTCAGCAATCAGTTCTAATCAGTAAGTTTTGTGTGCTCAGCTTTATCTTTAACTGGTATTCTTCTGGGCTTTATCCTCGGATTTGAATGTAACGCGTCTATGTCTTGCTCTGTTTATTCCTGATTTGCTGCACAGAAATTTTACTGTGTGCCTATGCGTTTTTTTTTCTCTCTTCTCTGTTGTAATTGCCATTCTTGTTGCTCTCGTGATGGACCAAGAGCTTGTTAATCACATGTACCCACTCCTGCCTTGGCTACCAAAAGGCGGCCGGCAGTATTGAATAAAATAAATAAAATAATAAATAAATAAACTGGAGAAATGTAGGCCGATAATAGTAAAGTTTACAGAATTCAAAGAAGAACAATGGATCCTCTAAAAGTGTACAAGATTAAAGACACGCAGTATAATGTGCACAAAGATTTTGCCTTTCAAACACGTCTGGCCAGAAAAAAGCTACTAGACTTTGCAAAGACTAAAGGCGGGTTCTTCAAGCCTCGCGTTGATAAAGTGCGCATGAGCGATACCGTATACACGTATGACCCTATCTCTGAAACACTCACAGAATGTACATAGCAAGAACGTAGAGCGATTTCATACAAGGCGGACAATCATCCCCAGCCATACTGTGCTGGTACTGTGGTGATACTGTGGTGATACACTACAGTCATACTGTGGTGATAGTGTGGTGATACTGTGCTCGTGGTATAAAAATGATCGATATCTTGGTGAATGCATTCACCAACACACCTTTGCATTTTCCCAAAGCGTACCGAACTGTGCTCATATCTACAAGATAGTAACTCGGACATCCTAACGTTGACTGAAACGTGGCAGCACCCTGATAGAACACATGACGAATTCTTACCTGATTCCTGCCATTTTGTTGTTTATCGAAATGACAGACTTAATCAAAGGGGTGGTAGGGTAATGACAGCCATACGAAATTATATTTCCTACTTTGGTGTTAACATTTCATCTCCCTTAGAAACTTTATGGGTTTGCATCACGTCTTCGTTATTTAAATCCCTTCTTGAAATTTGTTACCGACCACCTGATAGTTCAGACACTTTCGTGAACCATCTGAATGCCAACCTCAGATATATTAGGATAAACTTCCCAAAAGCCGAAATCTTTTTATTCGGTGATTTCAATTACCCAAATATCAGCTGGAGTACCTTAACTGCACCGGTTCGTGACTCGGTTAATTTTTTTGAACTAACCGTAGACTTTTCCTAAACTCAACTGCATCACGAACCTACGCGTGGTTTTACCATCTTAGATCGTGTCCACACATCGGCTTCCGACAATGTAAGCCCGATCACCCTCACAGACGGTTTGAGAGATCACAAACTACTTCATATCACCATAAAAATGCCCTATCGCCACCAACGTAGCGTAACGTCCAAACGCATCTTCGTTTATAACAGGGCAATCTACGATGCAATTAACCTTGGGTTGCGGAACTTCTGCGATTCTCTCCTGCAATCTGTTAATGAAAACTGGCGTCAATTTAAGGAGTAATTAACTCGGTTGATTAACACATATATATCTCGCGTATGTTTTCGTGCTAGGTAATCTAAACCATGGTACCACAGGAACCTGCATACTTCAATAAACAAAAAGATCGAGTTTTCAAAGCAGCTAAACAGCTCGGAACACCTGCATCATGGGAAAAATTCAGAAACGCTGACAAAGAATATTGTGCGGCCCTCCGAAAAGCAAGGCACAAGTTCATGTTACATGATCTTCATCCCTCCTTAACACAATCCGAAACTATTTTGGTAAACAATTTCACCTGCACACACTACCGCATGTTTTTCGATTGGTTGATGAGGCTGGTGACCCTATTGCCGAAGATGAACGCGCTCAGACGTTTAAGAAAATTTTCGTCAATATGTTCCCGAAGGAAGACTATTCCAATATACCATCGGCACCTGATTATGACTCTGCCTACATGAGCCCCATAGAAGTTACTGTTAAATGCATTGTATCATTGGTTAATAATTTAAAAATAACTACTTCATGCGGTGTCGATGGCATTACGTCAAATTCTGAAACATACCAGGGTTTATTCCAGCGTCTTCTGAGTTATTTTTCAACAATCCCTTTGATACCAGAAGAGCGGAAAATTGGAAAAGACATTCCAATTTTCAAATATGGTGACCGAACTAACGTTGCTAACTGTCGTCCAATATCACTGACATGCATATCTTGCAAACTTATCGAACATATTGCATCTAGCATGGCACTACATTTAGAAAGCAGCGGTTTCTTCTTCTGAAAACAGCACGGCTTTAGGAAGGGGTTATCATGTAAGACACAGCTACTTGAGTTTACTAACGAACAACTTTGAGAATGGATGAAAGTCTTCAAATCGATTGTTTATTCATCGACTTTGCTAAAGCTTTTGATCGCGTTCCACATTGTCGTCTAAAAGCAAAACTACCCTCTTTGCGCCTCGCTTCCTTAACAATTTCTTGGAGAAGAAACTTCTTATCCTTTCGTAAAGCGTTCACTTCAGTTGACAATTATTCATGTACCTTTAATGATGTATCATCTGGAGTACCCCAAGGCTGTGTAATCGGCCCATTATTGTTTCAAATCATATTATTGACTTACCAGTAAACATCACCTCGACAATCAGATTGTTTGCAGACGATTGCATCATTTATCGCAAAATCCGCTCTATTAACGACCGTATAGCTCTCCAGGAAGATACTCGATCGCATTACTACATGGTGCTCATCATGGCAAATGCCCCTTAACACTGATCAATGCCGATTAATGACATTTAGCCGCCAGTGATCCAATTCTCTATATACTTATTCACTTAATAGCAGTCCAGTCTTCCTCGCGTCATCATATAAGTAACCTGGCGTTCCTTTTTTGCCTAATCTCTCATGGACAACAAACATTAAAAATATCGCTGCTAAAGCTAACCGCATATTAAGCTATTTAAAGCACAACCTCAGAGGAGTGCCCACTTCGACTCGGCAACTCGCATATCAAAGATTTCTTCGCCCTCAACTTGAATACGCATCTTTCATTTGGTCACCTCATCAAAAATACCTTATTCATTCCATTTAACGCCTACAAAATGGTGCTGCTCGTTTTAGTGCACGGGACTACAGTCGGAATTCCAGCATAATTAACATTAAGTTATCGTTGTCCCTTCGGTCCTTAGAATCTCACAGAACAATCGCACTTGTTTGCCTCTTCCATAAACTTGTTCACAGCCATCATCTATTTATCCTACCTGTTACACAGGCGAATCGCACATCGGGCCGATTGCATAATCGCCTCAGTTTCAAACGTCTTCCGTGAAGAACCCCGCATTCAACTCATCAGCCTTGCCACGTGCAATCATCGATTGGAATAGCCTTCCGGTCAACATTGTTCACATCTCTGACCCCGTTATCGTCAAATAAAATATGCAGCATTTTGTTTTGAAGGGTTTTCCTTTCGTTCCATTTTTCAGTTTATTTATTAACAATTGTATAACGATGTTTAAATATCAATGTTCAAACTGCTTCTGTTCGCAACCAAACTCGTAAGCCCTCCTCACAGTTACATCACAGGCTCCAGTTGGAGCCTGTGATGTACCAAAAAAAAAAAATCAGAAAACTTCAGCGTCACGGCATTTGCGTTAAAGGTACGCATTATTTAGCTTATTCCGGTGTGAATTTCAAGCGCAACGTGTTATTTGCGGCGGAACTGGTTGCTATCATGTTTTTTTTTCTTTAACGGCGTGATAAAGCGCAAGCTCAGTGTAAACGCTGACCGTTGAACAGTTCGAAGCGTTGAGCTTAATACAAAAATTAGTAGAGGGAGCTCTGGTGCAGCGATCGTTCAGCAATCAAGGAATGATGCTTAGTGCATGGATTTGTCTTATCTTTGTGCTTGTTGCTTCAAACGTTTACGCGGCTTTAATTGCTGTGCTTCATCCTCCTTTTCCGGCTTATCCGACATAAAAGGAAAGCGATGTCGTTGTTTTGTTTCATGACATTTCTTTGTGGGCTGTCATTCTCAAAATTGCGAGGAATAACTTTGTCAAGAATGTCACACAAGGTATGATCAACTTTAGTGATAGAATGGTGTCTCTATATAACCCGCATATACCGCATGTCATACAGCAAGGCGTGACATATACATATACCTAAACATAATTTTCTCTAATGGACCACGCCAGCGACCCCGACACCGGATTTTCTCCGACATGGGGCCCTTAACGCTTTCGCGTTAAACCAGAGAGAAAACACAACGTACAAGCTAAAATAAAAAAAGGCGAGGCTCGAACAAAGCGAATTCTTTATTATCCAAAATAACCGATCAAAGTTCGATACCCACATAGCCAACACAAAGCACTGCTAGGATATACAGGGTGTTCCAAATTAAGCTTTATGTTTTTCTTTAAGTTAGGCACTGGGATGCACGCGAAGGACCACCTGTGCAAATAAGTTATGTAGCTAGAGGGCACAAAGTGAGATGATAATTATCGCTGTCAGCAGCATAATTAACTAAAATTAAATAATTAACTTTTTGTTGACTACAGTATGTGGGTATGTTTGTATTGTAAAGTTAGAGGCAGTCGTGTTTCTAAACAGTATCAGTGGAATAATTCTTCGAGCGTGTCCATACTCCGAGATATCTGACTCCAAATTTTATTTGTCGTTCGCATGATTACGCATGCAAGAGAGTTAGCATCGGCGCAAAGCTCCTCCCTGATGTGACGCGCCTGTTGCGTGCGGCGTTTATTCTAGCTGACAATGGGACGGATGCATTGGCAAAGATAACTGTCCCCCTTCCCCTCTCGGATCCCGAAATAAAAAATCGAAGAACCCGGAACCGCTGTCGTAACACGCGACCGCACACCCTGTAACGATGGCGGCAGCTGTCATGCCGAGATAATGGCGCGAGCGGAGAAGCTGGAGGGCAGTGCGCGTGCGTAATGGTGACTAGACGAACGGGCATGGTCCTTGCCTGGGCTACGCAAATAAAGTGACTGCTGCTTTTCAAGTATTGTAAGTTTTATTGAAATCAAGAGGAACAACTGCAGCATCAACAGCAGAAACAATTTAGCTATGCTAATGAATATTTCATACTGCCGCTTTAAGTTTGGTGTTGTCATGCACAAATCTCTTGGGAACACTTCACCCATCAAGATGTCAATGCCTTAAAAAAATCTTCAAAATGCCTCCCTCCCACAAGAACGCAACGCATAAAGCGCTCTCGCGTCGACTCGATAACTCTGTGCAGTACTTCTGGAGGGATGCTCGCACAGGCAGATGTTATCCTGTGCTCGATATCATTGACATCACTGGGCTCTGTTGCATAAACTCGATCTTCAACGTAGCCCCAAAGAAAAAAGTCGAGAGGATACAGGTCAGGGGATCTCGGCGGCCAACACATCGCTCCTGCACGCCCGATCCACTGTCGTGGAAAACGTGTGTCCAGCAACCTCTTTGCCGTGGTGGAGAAATGTGGTGGTGCTCCGTCGTGCTAGAACAGCACTTGGCGCAGGTCATTCAGGGAAAGATTGGAGACAAAGTCGTCGACGACAACACCTAATATTTCTTGCATGTACATCTTTCCGTTCAAGTTGTCCTCAATGCGCTAAGGTCCAATGATCCTGTCCCCGAGTATGCCACACCACACATTCACACTCCCGCGTATATACTTGATGCTTGTGCTGCCGCACCCAGTGGGGATGTTCTTGTGATCGATAATGCGCGTTATGAATATACACAGTGCTATTGCGGCAAAACCGAGTTTCATCTGTCCAAATTATTGTGTAAAAGAAGTCATTTTCTTCATCAATTATAAGGCCTCAATTGCACAAATCAACCCGCCTTTGAAAGTCCACTTCACTTAGTTCCTGATGAAGATAAACATGATAGGGATGGAAGTTATGCTTTCTTAGCACATCCAACGCTGCGACCGTACTGATCGTCAGTCTGCCGGATGCTGAGTTCTGGCATCAACGTTACGCACGCGACATGCCGATTTCGAAGGCTTGATTGACTAGTGTCTTCCCGGTATGGCTCGGACGACGAACTGAACCTGTTGCGCGAAAGCACCGAAATACGTTTATGAAGATAGGCCTAGTTGGAAGGGGACGGTGTGGGTTGCGAGCCGCGTACAGCCGCATTGCCAATGAAGTGTTGCCATTCCCCTCAGCCATTGCAAGTACCACGTCTATTTTTCTTCGGTAGAATATCTCGTCCGGCCAGAAGCAGCCATTTTAGCACGAAGGGAGCCCACGTGAATATTCTTTGTTATCCTTCCGTACAAAGGCGCCGATATTCCAGAAGCACTCTAGTAACTGACAGTGAACGCGTTCACATGACGATGTCCTGGTGCGATCTCAAGTAGTACAAAAATGTGCCGAAAATTATATCCTGTTATAGCGTTTAACACGATCATGCGTGCTGCGTATGGCACACCGTACTGCCATATATTGATTTCACCAGTCGAAAGAGGAACGGGAACAATTATCATTTTTGCCTACGCCTCCGGCCTGTTGTCAGACTAAACGCCGCACGCAACAGCCGCGTCACATCAGGGAGGAGATTTGCGCCGATCCTCACTCTCTTGCAAGCGTAATCATGCGAAGGACAATTAAAATTTGGAGTTGGATACCTCGAAGCACAGACACGCTAGAAGAAGTCTTCCAAGAGAACTGCGTAGAAACACGACTGCCTCTAACTTTTGAATACGAACATACACACTTAGTGCAGTCAATAAAAAGGTAAGCATTCAATTTTATTATTTGGCTGCTGACAGCGATAATTGCCACCTCATTTTGTGTTCCTCTGGCCACATAACTTATTTGCACAGGTGGTCTTCCGTGCCTTCCAGTGCCGAATTTTTGAGAAAACCATAAAACTTAATTTTGAACACCCGGTATAACCTCCAGCAGTATTCCGGCGCATGCGCCAAAACCTAACTTTTAAACAATTTAATTGATAATGGCCGCTCAAGAAACGTTATTTCTTGTCGCTGAGGTCTGAAGGAGCGCTGACAGAACATTTCGAAGTCTATATGTCTTGTGAGATCGATTTATCTGGAACACACATACAGTATCTACAAAACATATACGGTGAACGACCCTTAAAAATATTTAAAAACAGTTTTGAAGTACTTGCCCGCTGGAAACTGCATAGCGCAGCACCTCGCGACATTGATATCTTTAAGGTGGGTACGTAAAAGCCCAGCGCATAACCACAACAGTGCTAAGTCATGAGTTCTGGTTGGCTGCCATGCGCCTTGAATGCATGCTCTTGCTCTTCATTGCCCTTCATTGCCCTTCACCAAGTCCTTCATTGCCGATCTCGCCATGTTCCTCGATTGTTAGTCGCAGTGGAATACTCTCCGTGTCGCTACAACAGATTTTGTCGTGGCCGTTAAGATTTCCCGCACTATTTGCGTTGATTGTGCTACCCGCCGGGGTGGCTCAGTCTTACTAAGGCGTTGCGCTGCTGAGCACGAGATCGCGGGATCGAATCCCGGCCGCGGCGGCCGCATTTCGATGGAGGCGAAATGCAAAAGCGCCCGTGTGCTTGCGTTGTAGTGCACGTTAAAGAACCCCAGGTGGTCAAAATTAATCCGGAGCCCTCCACTACGGCGTGTCTCATAATCAGAACTGGTTTTGGCACGTAAAACCCCAGAAAGAAGAAGAAGCGTTGATTGTGCTGTACTGTCAACGCACGAAACACTAGTGCGGCACAATGTCGGATACATACTGCGTCACTGACTTATGCCCAACACATTCAGGGCTGATAATAGTCATGCATAGCTTTCCCCGCAATAGCGCTCCGCGGCAAAAGTGAACGGAGTTCGTGCGCGCCACTGGGCGCAAGGAGCGGACACCGCTGAAGAGCAGCCGCATTTGCTTACCTTAATTCGATCTTAGAAAAATATTATCTGAGCCTTACATCTGCTTTGCCTAGTGAAAATTAGCAGAAAGTTCGGATTTTATTGTCCGAGGGGTTAATTAAACGCAAGGCACTCTATCTTCCTGGTCTTTAGGCAAAAATGCGAATTTGCCTTCATCTACTGGGAAGCCCGCTGTTTACAAGACTACTCTACCAAGACGGCGCTAGCATGGACATGTGCCACCGCATCTCGGCAGCTGCTGAAAGCAAAACAGTTGTCCCAGTACTGTGACCACGTGGGGAAGGCGGTTGGTTTCAAGATGCCAGCGCCTTAGAAGGATCATTCACGCATAATACGGCGGCGACTCCGGTCTGGAGAAAATTGTCGCCGATGCACGCCCAAATGAGGACAATGACGCGGATGGCGAGGACATCGCGCGGCGCGTTTGTACGTATAGGTGGAGAAAAACAAATAGCAATATCCAATCTCGCATGGCGGCCACTTGCGTCAAAGTTCTTTTGCGATCACATGACCAGCTGTGTTTACAAACCTAGTGTCCCCTCTGGTTGCTCTCTGAACAAGCTTTTAAATAAATAACCCCCATGTGCTGAAGCAAGCGTGGTTTCAGGCTAACCAGCTTCCAAGGAACCGACTATGATTATGTGGACGTCAGATCTGATCGCCACATTTCCATGTTGCGCGGCCGCCTAGGTACATATGATATTACTTCAGGATTTCTGCTTTTGACAGTGACGGCGCTTGCATTTCGTATTCGTTGCTCCCTCTTCATTTTCAACATCACGTCAGCTATAGCTTTGGTTAGGTTTCCTGAACCGAAAAATGTACCGGAACCGGAATGCTAGCCAGAACAGAACCCAAACCGAACCTCAATGAAAAAAAAAACGCAAAAAAACACGTCTACTTATTCGGCATGAAACGAAGTTGGGAGCAAACGGATGCTTAATGCATCATCCATTCATCAAAATATTTACTTTTCAGTCAGCATGCGTCATGAGATCGTTACTACTCACGAGTTACTTTATTTGTGAAATAAAATGATAGGTACATGCTGCTAACTGTACTTTGGCAGAGACGCTTGCACATATGTACTCGGCCGTGCCAGTTGTTTTCCTTTGCCGAAATGATGCCTTAGGGGCACTGCAGAATCACCGTTTCTGTTAAAGCTCCCACTTAGGCCATCAGGCAAGCTCGCTACTATTAACAGACACACCTTAGAACGCACGCGTCGAGGCACAAGAAGTGCCAAAACAACGGTGTCCTCCTCGAGAAGAGGAAATTGAACGACCAACTAGTTCATCAGCACGGTTTCTTGTAACCATGACAGTGCAGTCGCTAATGATCGAATGCTGTCACTTTCTCAGTGTGCGGTTACAACGTCTGCAAATGCCACGGGAAGGGCGCTTTTTTGCGGTCCATGGTACAACGCATGTTTTGTGCCTCAAAGAAAATTACAACGTTCTTCTATTTCTGTAAATTATTACGCAGGCATGATTTAGACTTTTTTATGCAAGATTTAGACGTTTTTTATCCGCGCTGAGCCAGCGCGGACTCGGCGCCACATGCAGTTGCGCAAAAAATATCGTCGCTGGATTTAGCACAAACTGTTCTTATTCATGGTTAAGAAGCATCAATGTCTTCACCTACCTTTGTTAGAGCAATAACGTGAGCAAACTCTCACTTGCTGGCTTTCTTGTTGCTCCAGATTAGAGTTGCAATTACTGTAATAATAGTATTTGTGTACTTTATGTAATAATATATTATCAATCTCTTCATGTTGGGATTACTTCGAAGTGATACGCGGTGCTGTAGTATTTCCCTTTGCACTTTAATCTGAACTGTACACTCTATTACATCAATTTGGGACCTCCTGTACCTTTCCTTTATTAATTTCAATGTCGTAGTGCATCAGATGTGATTTTACAGTATCACGGAGTGCATGCATACAAATAGAATTCACTGATGATTACGGTGCTCCCTAATGCGAATTTTGAGCGCAGCTGTTCAATTGTTTTGAATTCGTGGTATATTGTGACAAAGCCATAAACTGAAGGATACTTTCTAAATTCCAAAGTGTGTTCGGCGAAAGCCTGAGGCCATTCGACAGACTATGCCATGTTTTTTTGTTTTCTTTCTTGCATGACACTCCCAGTGGAATGGATTGCTGAGAGCGGAAGGTGGAGAGGCCACAGCTGTGGCGTGCAACTGTTGCTATGTGCCGCTGCGCCATCACGTGATTGCTGAGAAAGTGTGAGGGGGAGAGGCCACAGCTGTCACCGTTCCAGGGCATGGACGGACGGACGTTCGGACGCCCCGAGTATGAGCCATTAAAAGCTTTCGCCTTAATAGGTATATGACAGGGTCGTCTACGTCTACGCTGAGCCTCTTCTCGGGCTGCTCGTTTAAGGTGGATACACACGCGAGTGCAAAATCCCGCCTGCTCCACGGACAAACAGTGACGTCAGCACTTGAATCCGGCGCAGCCGAGTTAGGTCGCATTCGCACAGCCGGACCGCTGTTTGCGGAATCCACGTGCTTACTCTCGACTCCAACGTTTATTAGCAGCTGCGCGTTTGCATACTCGGCGTGCCCTATATGCTATAGTGCTATGAATCTCTCAACAAGAACCAAAAGAGTGACGTTTGCATCGTCACTTAGCGTTTTCTTGTGCACCTCACTCATGTTGAAGTCACGCAGGCTGCGCGGTGTGAGTCAATAGAAATGTGCGCGCAACCACGACTTGGCTTTCCCGCTGCATCACAACAAAATACGCGCGGTCACTGCTGCACAACGAAATCACACGTGGCTCCAAGCCGATAACACGCCATCGTAGACACGCCAATGCGTCCGATGTCGACAGATTTGACACTGACTACGGTAAAATGAGGTCAGGCGACCGCCAAACGGACGGATGGAAATACCGGCGAGCATTTTCAATCCCGACCGCGAGCGGAGGAGCACGGACTAGGCGAGGGCGGCACGTTTTGATGACGCGCGCGTCACGTGATACGCCACCCGCTGCGAAAATTCCTCCTCCGTCCGGTCGTGTGAATCCACCTTTAGCAGCAGCGGCAGACGAACCATTTCCACCGTATCGTCGCCCATTGTTAAGAAAGAAAGCGTGAACACGGGAACGCGTGGCTCACGCTGGAGCCCGTTCTTCCAGTGGTGGCGGAAGAGGTGAAGCAGAGCCCACGCCAGCGCTTTGATTACAAATATTGTATCGGTGGACATGCTCGCCGCATGCTTGGTTGCCGCCGTGGAAGCTGTCTCATGCAGCACTCCGCTTCCCTCCTCACCCTTTCGCCATACTGGGCCGCAATTTTGTAGCGATGGCTTATGACTTATTTTGGAATAGTCTTATCATCCACCGCTCACGGCCGGCGGATCCCGTTGATAACGCGAGCGGACCGTCACTCTGACCACTGGCAAAGCGGGATAAGCGCGAAAAGGCATTATTACTTTAAAGTCATCGCTACAAAATACCGGCCCTGTTCTTCGCCTAACACCTCATGCTTCCGCTACACCTTCCTCCTCCGCTTTCCTGCTCGCTTTCTCTTGCTATCGCCGCCTTTCATCCCCCGCTCCGCGTTCGCTGTTTCATCGTTCGCCGGATGAAATTTCATCCCTCGGCGTAACCGAACGAACGAGCACAGCGACGGATGAAAGAGCGAACGCGGGAGATGAAAGACGGCGCTAGCGAAGAGAGCGCAAGGAAGAAAGCGGAGGAGGAGGGCGTAGCGGCTCCATGAAACGGAAAGCGGAGGAGAGTATGGCGAAAGGGTGAGGAGGAAAGAGGACCGCCGCTCGAGACATGCTCCACGGCGGCGACCCACTACGCATGCTCTACTTCGCCTGCGCCCCCTCCGCAAGAGAATGCAGTCCGCGCGAGCCACGCGCACCCCGTGTTCTTTCTGAACAATGAGCGACGCAACCCGTGGAAGTGCTTCGATGCCGCTGAGCAGCCCAACACCATAGCCGATAAGCAACCTCGGCTTGTTGCTCTGTATGAAAGCCATTTTATTGGAACGCATTTTTCAAGCACCAGAGAACATCATTGTATTCCGTCGCACAATTGGAAACTTATGTTGCTGGAGCTCTAAGTAGATACGACTTCAGAGCTCACCTGCTACAATTCGTAAAGTACAATATGCTCCATAAGATAATCAGCTAGAAACTGAAGTAATAATTTTTAGCTAGTTCACTATGAAACGTGATTTCTCGCTCAAGTGCTGTTCTTCTCTTTTAGTAATCCATCGCAAGGAATGAAAATGTGGGATGTGCCGCTTAATAATGTTAAATATTGTGTTTAGGAAAAAAAGAGAATTTTTTTCCCTCTGACATAAGGTTTTATCAATACTGGCAAACTGGGCGCGTTTGGCGAGAATTATTACCTTCTTTCAAGCCACCTTCCTTCATTCGGTGTCTGCCATCGGGTATGTGCTGCTCGTTGTTTTTTTCGGCAAAAAATCCTTTGAAATTTCTCGTGTGTTGGCTGGAACCAAGCCTCCGTCATGTATATTCAGGCAATCATTGTGAACATATCATACTTCTCGATGCCACCGATAGAGGGCGCAGTGTGTGCAGAGGGAGACCCGTAGGAAACTATCTTGTAGAAGCGCTGGGATACGAAACGAATGGAAGTAATAACTGGTCAGCAGTCGGTATAAGCAAGAGACATTTGGGGTATCGGTGGTAAAAAAAAAAAAAGCAGGGGATAGTCATAGAACCGGAGTTGTTATGGGCAAGTTTATGCTACTGTATTGAGATAACGGTTATACTCAAGAAAGAAAAGATCATGGCGGGATAGCGAAAACACTACAATGCGAATAATGTAGTAAAATTTGATTAGCTTAAGCACGTCAGATGACTTCTTGTCGCGGTGCCAATGAAAATCATGATCATCATCGGGACGAGAGAGGAGCTAGGCTGCGTACACGCCTTACGCATGACGCGTTTCAGCGTGGGAATGCGGTGTGCCACTACATTGTGTCAATGCTGATCGTATTACCGTTGACATTCTTCGTGAGATGGACCATGCCTGAAACGTTCCGATTGATATTATACAGCTATAAAAACCATACAAATCATTTACACAAGGCTTTTCTGTGGCTTCGTGCTCTGTTTTCTTAGAATAGTTCTAGCTCAGGATGAAAAATCAGCCCCTCAGACCCTGTTAGTCTTTTAAAAAGACTAACAGGGTCTATCAATCAAAGCAACAGGGACAAACAATCAAAACAACAGTAGGCCTTCATGGGCCGAACGACTGCTGGTTGCCTGCCAAAATAGGACCTATGTGCAATGCAATTGTAACTATCTTTATTTTGATTCTTTCTTCAAGACTCCAGCGCGTTTGATACTAAAATATTTCTTAAGGGTTATTTTTGTGCGCAATAAAGACAAATGCGAGCAAAAAGAAAACTTTAAGAGAAATGTCTCCTAGCTGTAAATCATGAAGAACACTACATGCCAGGTGCATGAGCTTAATTTTGTCAAGATGAAAATAGTGTGCAGTAGCATACAAAGGCAGATAGTGCTCAAATTTGTCAGCTCATTCAATTCAGATACAAATTGTTTCAGTATAGCTGCTATGCTTTGTTTAATCGATGAAATATATTTCAGCAGGCAGCCAAGGGATGTCGTCCCAAATTAAATCCCTTGGACTGCTATGTTTATACTTTCGGTTCCAGGCTTGCACACCATGATCTCGGCCTTGCATATATGCGAAAGCTTCCTGTTCATTTTTTTACTTAAGCATACGCAAGAGTACGTTGGCGTATCGTAGAGGTGCCTGCAATTGCTCGAACATGTAATAAAGATCGAACGAGTTCCTTCAAGTAGTTCCCAACTAGTAACACAAAAAACTTATAGTTCACCATTGTTTGAGCACCTAGCACATCAGTTCACGTGGAATCCATCCTCCTGCTATCGTCAGATTGTTTAAAGCCTCCGTGGACAGAACAGCGTACCTGTCAGATGCTGCTCCTACATATTCTTAGCACTACCACGTCAAATAAGCACGCTGTAAGGCGTCATAGATTTGAGCGTGAAACCGTCAAAGGGCACGTGATGGCATGCAGCCGTGATGATCGTATTGTGCATGATGTGTGCCACAGAGTGGGCGCAGCCTGGATTGTTTATTATTCTTGCGCTATGTGCGCCTACAAGCCAAATCGCTGGGAACGTCTTGTTCGATGTAAGCCCGTGGTGCACCAACGAAGAAGTGAATATAAAGGAAGGGTGTAGCTTCCATGGGAGGTGCATTTTACTGCGTCGTTTATTGACGGGTTTTCGCGGCGGAATATGTTGAACTTTCTTCTCTATTAAGCGACTAAAGTAAGTTCCAGTAGAGTTTACTGCATCGAAGCCCAGTGCTGCTTCACGTAGCAGATTACAGGCCTGTAGATTTCCTCAAAGTAAGGCAGCTGAGCCTTCAGGCTTTTGTAGTAGCTAACAAGCTTCGGGTACTTGGAACGGTCGACGCAGTCAATCTGAAAAACAAGCAGAACAAGCAGTTACCGCAATACAAAGATGCAAGGCACAGTGGGAGATTTAAAAAAAATGTATTATAAGATCTAAGCTGAGCGGTCGGCTTGAACTAGTGTGTTTTATACACCGTTTTACGTATGGCAGGCAACGCGAGAATGTCTACAGAAACATCTCTCACTGTTCACATTCAGGACCAACAATAATCCGTCACATAACAAAGAAAGACGCTTATGTACGTCAAGTAATTTGACGTAATTTCAATCTCATACTTTGATTTGGCGAAATATGAGGTATTTATTACTCGGAAGGCGTCACAGTTCAAACCTATTTGCTGCCTGACAAGTGCAGGGACAAGTTTCTGGGGCCAGCTACGACAGCGCACCACACTGTAAAGAGAAATAACCCTCAGGTGGGAGTATACTGCTTGTCCTCTAGCAACCCCCGGTTGGCAGTTTATTATGCTCCGAATGATCGGAGTATAACTTTTACTCCATGCGGGCGGAATTTTTGCATGGTGCCAGGGGAGCTTTTTTTCTGTCATTTTTATTTTTTACTTCGGGCTGGTGCAGGTTTTCGAGCTGCACCGGCAGTATAAAAAAAGTATCACGTCAAATTGCGTGGACAGTTTTTTTTATATGTAGAGGCTACGGGTCAAATTCCGAAATATACGCCAAAGCATAAGCCAAATTCTGCGAAACAAGTGAACGAGACCAGACAAACCATGCCATACATAAACACATAAACATTTGAGAAACATCCGATGAAGATCTGTGAAAGACATCCAAGGGAGACGCGACACATAACAAGAAGCAACCCTGCCCCTATATATAGCCACGATAATGTGTGCCTAGACACGGCCTAGCGAGAAGCGGTACTATTTTCAGAATTACGACACACAGGCTCGCACATATGAGATCTGCCTACCTGAAAGAAACACCAAACCTAAATTCACACAGAACTGTTAATTTAGAATATTGAAAAAAAACAACGTTCATGGCATAATTTTTCAAAATTAGGATGTCATTCTGTGAGCCCTGAAGCGACTTCGCACACTGCCGGCGTCCGCGGCCAAACAGTAGTGCGTTACAGTACGCAAGAAAAATGTACGTGCGCGTGCTTCATGACAAAATTAGGTTCGTGCGAAAGAATGGTGGTGTGACAACAATTTATTACATATGAGCATGACCCGTAGCAGGCCACGTAACACCAAAAATTGCGTAGTCATACATTTTTTTTGACCGCACTACTTGCTCACCATCGAAGCAATGTCTCTCGGTTGTGAAACGTAGCTATATATCACTGATCTGGCAAACAAATCCTCATGTTCGGAGCCAG
The DNA here is from genome assembly GCF_013339745.2 of Dermacentor silvarum. Lineage (NCBI taxonomy): Eukaryota > Metazoa > Arthropoda > Arachnida > Ixodida > Ixodidae > Dermacentor > Dermacentor silvarum. The sequence goes on along the minus strand of NC_051156.1, from coordinate 128,585,981 downwards.
CGGGTATGCTCCTAAATCAGTATCTTTGATGGAGCATGATGTTAATGCAATATCCGAAGCAACGACGTGATCAAAACAGAACTGCGCGATAACAATTTGATTCACATCGGTCAGTAAGAAGCTTTATTTACAGTACGTACTTACGTCCAACCGTATTTCCTGGGCGAGGATATCCATGCACAGATTCATAAAAAGAATTGCTTGCACCACGGTCTTACTGGCAGCACAGCACATTAACGAAGTCGGAATATGGCATTCATGTGCGGCTATCACGGACGTTGCCACTCGAACGGTGGCTGCTGTTGCCATTGCTACGCGGCACTTTACACCGGACGTTGTCAGCATGTACTCAAAAGGACATAAAAGTGGTATTTCACGCACTGAAGAACACAAGTCAAAGTCACGCAACACGAAAGCACAGCCAGAAACCTGAGCTGATATCAGGAGTCAACCGGCAGCTTCGTGGTCACACCTAAGCCTTTTTCCGCATTTGAAATCATTGCTCTTGCATTCATCGCTGCCAGCAGCTTGATCACAGCTATCGTACATAAAGATGAGATACAGTAAGCTTCAGGCACGCTTATAACACTTTCTGGAAGGAAGTATAGGAAAGAAAATCGGCGAAACGCTGGCACGGAACAACACTTCACAGATGTAAACAAACCGTCAGCCATGAGCACCGCCGACTCCGCCGAATGCCTCCGGTAGCTGGCGCGGTGCACAGCCTTATGGGAAGCACCACGTGACCAACCCGTTCCGGCGGGGGAGTTTTTTTAAAACTCCCTATGCGGAGTTCCCGCGGAGAACAAAATTTTGAAGGCGGAGTAAAATCACGTCATGTCGCCTTTATCCTCCCGCAGGTAGTGAGCGGAGTGAAACGAGGGAATGCCGCTGTATTCCTCCCATACACCGGAGTAAATATTCAAGGATGGATGTATAAAGGGCACATCACCTTGTTTTAATTCCCATGTGGGTGCATTTTCCTTTACAGTGCACTTGCGTCTGAGAACTTCAACATAGTGCATCGCACACTGAAAGCATAAAGGTCCCGTAATAATGCACGAGCTAACGTAGCCCAACTTAGCTAAGGCGTTGCGCTGCTGAGCACAAGGTCGCGGGATCGAATCCCGGCCGCGGTGGCCGCATTTCGATGGAGGCGAAATGTAAAAACGCCCGTGTGTTTGCGTTGTAGTGCACGTTAAAGAATCCCAGGTGGTCAAAATTATACCGGAGCCCTCCACTACAGCGTGCCTCATAATCAGAACTCATTTTGGCACGTAAAACCCCAGAAAGAAAAAAAGGAACGTAGCGCAACGTCCACAAGTCGTAGCCGTAACTGAATGAAGCAGTTATTCGGCAGGAACATCATACATGAAAAACAGCTCCACAGAAACAACCACGGAATAAGAATTGTATGACCACACTACTTGCCTAGCTTCCGCACCGTTGCCTAATAAGTATGAAACAGAGTATGGTCAGTTATTCTGCATTAGTGTAAGGCGAGATCTGATTGCATGGAAAGTAGAAAGTTAGACGATGATGATAAGAAGAGAAAAGCTGTAGGCCATGAATAATAGGAGGAAAGACTGGATATACTTCTTACAGTCTCTCGTAAAGTTAGCTGTCTCATAAAGGCCACATTAACCATCATACATTGACAAGTAGACTACTTGGACCACTAATTCCTAGTAACTCTTTCATAAAGTCGTCTGATGTCTGCACACGCCTAAGATCCAGTTATTGACTGTGTCTCTGACGAGTCCAATTGTATTTATACTACAATGGAAAGCAAGAACGTCAAAGACAGAATATGAAGAATAGCGGAAGTAAAGCAATAGGAAAAAGAATTAAAGTACAAAGCGTGAAAGCTGTTCTAAGTAATGCTTTTAGGCACATTTCTTTTAATACGGGATGCGTTTTGTAGATTCTAGAAAAGTAACATGGAAGTTAATGTGCCTTTCGCAGCGTATCCAGAAAGAATCGCGAGAGATGAGCCCGGTTGCGACATGACGCGTTTCTCAGCGCTCGCCACGCATCGGCGCCTCCTACATCACGGAGGCCACGCGCAGACTTTGCGGCGGCGGCGCTAGATGTCCGCCGACTGTTCTTAGACAAATCCCACTGCAATAAAAGCCTGATACGAAACTCATTTTGATGGTGGCAATACGTTGTGTAACTGCACTGATCCAATGTTAAGCGCATTACCGTCGACCATCACCGTGAGATAGGAGCCTTCGTATTTTTTTTCCAATTGCTGTTCTTTTTTTTCAGGTTTTCTTCGATTCAAACGTATTCATTTTGAGAGATATGTCCGTGACTACATGCTGTATCAAGCATACGCGATTGCAATAGGTGGTAGCCCTTTCGTTTAGTGGTGCTTCAGTTTATAAAACCTACGATGAGGCTACTACCTACGATGATGAATGTTATTGATATATTAAGAAATGGGCGTGTGTTGAATGTGTTGAAATTGCGTTTTTAATTTGAAGTTAGAATCATGAGGAAAGATCGCATAGCATTTGTCGCAGCTTGTGGGCATTTGTTCACTATAAAAAAGAACGTACTTGAAAAAAGCTTCAATGGAAGGCTGCCGAAATCATACATCTGGAGCTACAAAAATGACCTTTTTCTAATCAGATTATAATTTTTGAATGAGTGGCTTCATTCAATCAGGGAACAAACTGTCCCACGCAAGAAGTATTCCGCCAGCACCAGGGAAAATACAAAGCCAGAACGTAAGCAAGCAGCTTTATGAAGTAATTAGAAGCTGCATGTTTACTGATGCACGGCTTCAAATAACCCTGCAGCTTGAAACATGGGAGCTCGGCTCGGCCACATGAAAAGTGGAAGTGACGTGCTTAGTGCTTGATAGACTGCATATTAGTCCATGAATTATCAAAACAGATTTTTCAACCAGTGATCCCAATTTATTCTGGTACAGAATCCTACAGTTCCGCTGATCAAGTTTCTGAAGCCTACGGGCCTACACAATGTAATCTAAGTGCGTTCTGTGTTACAAATCAATTGCGTACGTACGTGGCCTATTTCCTTAGCGCCCCTCTTACTTCTCTTAGCTTTGCACCGTACAAAGTAGCCAACCCAAACTGTACACCTCTTCTTGCCCTGCGCGCTTTTAGATACATTATTTCTCTCTTTGTTACAAAACGAGGCACTCAATGCTGCGAATTCACTGTCTTTCCGAGTAGCACGCGAGAGAATTCAAGAACGCGCTCGCAAAATGATACCAATTTCAAAAGAACACCCTTGTTCCAAATACCGACGGCAAGTCTCGTAACGCAGGTTTAAACCGGTCAATACACTTCCGTGCTGAATACCAAATGCCAAGTCTACCAAGATGAAAAAGTGACCATTCAAAGCTCCGTTTCGCTAACAGTCAGAAACGCCGGTGTTTTAAACTCATCCCTAATATAATAAACCTCCTAGTTGGCCGCTTACCTCGAGAATCATAGCGAGGTGGGAGACGATGGTAAGATCGGCGAGGGTGAGCTTGTCGCCGATGGCATACTTCCCGTCCCCGACGAGGTGCTGAATATTGTTGAGAACATTTTCTTCGTAAGCGATCACTTCTGCAGCTGTGGGTGTCTTCTTGACAAAAAAGCCAGGTCGCTGTGCAGAAAGTTAGCGGGAAAAAGAAATTCTCGGTTGTCAACATAGAGAAAAATATTGTTATTAAAAGCAGTTTTGCTAAAACAATCATTGCTTAAGTTAGAGGCCGTAGTTAATCTTATCATTTGAATACAACAAAATTAAAGTTAAGTAATATAATAAAAGAAGAACAAAAAGCCTAAGGAATCAAAAAGGTCAATTTTACATAACCGCCTACCGCTCAACATTATCACACTGCATGAAAAGCTTTATTGGCGGGGAGCACTGATACCATAGAGGCATGGATTTCCATCCGGCATTGTAAGTATGAAGCGCCATTATGCATTTACATTACGTCCGCTATTACTTCTTATCTTTTTTTCAGCACTTTGTTGCTAATATATTTGACTCACAACATTGCGTCCCCTTTCTCTCCTAATAGAAAATAATACATTTCACAGCGTTTTCATCGCATGCCGTCATTCCTTTAGCGGTTGGTTCCATGTTATCGACAGTTGCGTGAGAGACGCCCAGGATGTCATTTTATCCAATGTACTCAGCCTTTTTCGCCCCCTTGTACCATAACACGAGGTCGTAAACTCTTCTGATGTCACAAACAGTGACGTTGGGTGGCGGCATTTACACGATGCTGTTACGGTGCCTGCAGACTTGTGGCTACAGCACCCCTATCGCAACCGGGGTGAATATGTCAATACGATAGTGTGCTTCGAATTAGGTTAGGCCTGCCCTCATTGTCCTGCTGTAGCCTTACGACGTGACCTAAACCACCTTGAGTAACCAGTAATCGCGCTTTGCGGCCAACTGTCCGTCACCATATGCCGAGGCAAATGTCTCAGTTAACCGTGTGGGTTGATGCTTAGTTACCTGCCGAAGTTTGTTCGACGCTGATTGTGCGAGTGTTTCTCATCATGAGCAGGCTTTTGGTTGCACTTATCTGCTTGATTTTCCTTTTGCGCTATGACATTTACTAGAAGTCACACGCACATTGTGATATAGGTGGCTTTATAAGCGTGAAAACAGTGTTCTGGTTGTATGCAAGCACTGCCAAAATTAAAATATACTCGCCACATTTATAGAAATGTGCCAACGTTAATATGATTTTGCAGTTTCGTCGATGAGGATATGCTCCTTTAGATAAAACTTTCCGTACTGCTAGGACAAACATTTGGCAGCACAAGACTATATCGGTGCAAGCCTAATTTACGACTCAAATTGCAGGAAACCTTTAACGCCCCTCATTGTTGTCTGTGTTTTGTTGCACTAGGGAAGTGTGTAGTTGCCTAGGCTGATGCCGATTTATTCTTTGGTGCAGCTCGGTCACCTATGGGATTACATGATTAGCATACAGCTATTATCAAATCTCATTGTGTGCCGCTTTTCATGGTTCCGCTTTTATTGCAGTGTGTTGTTGTGTAGTACACCTCCATACCCATTTTCTTTTTATCCCGTAGAATCCTAAAGCATGAAATCACATTAGATTATAGCGTCACACGATCCGAATAATCGGTTGAAAATGAATAAGCTAGCCAGACCGAGTTGAAGGGCATATATGACTGTATATTAGAACACATGAAAACTATTACGTAGCTGTTGCAGCTCATCACTGCTATATACAAAGGAAACCACAAACAAGTTGTTCATATAAACAATGAACAGCATTGGAAAACACTACCGGACGAAACATGGTTCGGGAAATAAGCAACCCATAAACAAACATTAGAGAAATATCGGTCCATCAGAGCAATTAGGTCATTACTCATCAAATATTATGGCACAACTAATCTCACAGTTACTGATGATGACATGACAAGGGTATGAGGACTATGGCACGAGGACGAGTGTATAACGACAATGGCGTAACGACGACTACATCGCGAAGCCTGTATGACGACGATAGCGTGACGATCACATGACGAAAGCTAGATGACGAAGCTGGAATCATTACGTTGGAATCCCAGAATTGCGTCACGATGACAGAGCAACACGGAATCCATGACTGTATTACCACAATGGCTTGGCGATGACGGCATGACATAAGTCCGATGACAAAGTTAGAATGACGACGAAGCAACGGGCATCGTTAGCACATACATGGCATGAGCACTTACATAGTTTCAAAATCTATTAGACAACTTGAGCCACTGAGTTGGTGTTGAAGGTGTGACAACGATGACATAACAGTCATATCACAAAGCTGAAATGACGACAGCGGTACAACAACGGCGTCAGGACGACGAGCACGACCTAGTGGCCGAAAGTGGTAGGCAACTTGGGCCACTGGCTCGACGTAAGAGGCTAGGCAGATAGACGGATAGATAAGCTCAAAATAGCTGAAGTAGACAAAGAATGTTAATCACATTAAAACACAGCCTACGTTGACTGCGTGCCGAAAACGTTTGTTAAGCATTGCTGCGAGATGCTGAAAAAAAAAGCACGTGCACTTACGAAGAAAACCGCTGCCAGAGGATGGACAGCGTGCACAGTGCCCGAAAGGGCGGCCAGTGCCTGGTCTATGCGTGTCCGTGCCTTGATTTCATTAGGGTATAGCTCGGATTCGGGGGCGTACTTTCGCAGCAGGTAGTAGGCGATCGCTGAGCTGGAATAGAAAGCAAAAAATGAGCATGAGCATAGAGGGACCCATTATAATGTTATAATAGCATTTCTTTTTTTTCTTGGTCTTTATGAAAATGGCCTTAACGCTTACGATGGTGATTGCACCTTGCAGTAGCGATATTCGTGCAATAAAGTTCGCGCTTTTGAGCGTCACTAAAGCTGTGGCATCACCGTTCTGAAGTATGCCAGCCACTGCTATCACTGCTGCACTTAGAAAAGAAAGTAAAAAGCATTGCACAATGGTTTCAGAACCACGACTTAACATTTTTTTTTCACACGACAATGTGGCAGCCACTTCTGCTTTGCTATTTCTTTACTCCAAAGGTTCGCATACGCAAAGTACCACCTTGCTCAAACAAAACATTCCCGCCGATTTGTCAATAAAGCCCTAATTAATGTGGCCACTTGGAAATATTACAAGCAGTGCAAACATCTTGGTTAGTACGCACAAAAAGAAAAGTCAGCTCAGGGCGAGCCGTCTAAAGTCTGTAAGAACTTATAAAAAAAACTTAATGTTCTGCGGACATTTTATATCATGAGAAGCATTTGTATATCACCCAGAAATGAATAAGGTACTTTTAAATACTTCTAAGGTATAAGGCATCCTCTAAAGAATTGCTATGGCGTAAATTACGCGAAACTAACAGTGAAACAACCTGATCAGGAAGATGTTCATATAGACTTTTAGCTGTAGTATGAACCAGCTAGCTGCTAACTTCAGCAATCAGCATCTATTCGCAAGTAGGTGCGAATTGTTTGGTAATAACTTTTGCAAACGCTACAGACTATACAGGCAGAACAGAGGACGGAATCTGAAAAGGCGAGTCGCCTGTCAACAGCTCACGCTGAAAAATTGATGGTTTTCGAAAGGAAGCTGATGTCGTGGTTTTAAACGCTACAGACTTGGCGAGAGTAATGGGGGAGTGATTCGACAGAACGATTAGCATTAAGCCCCATAAAACTGGAAATTTATTAGAATATTTGCAGCTTCGACGGGAGTGCTCGCATACGCATCACTCCAAGTTATTGGCTCGAGTAAGCAGATTTATTGCACCTATTGTAGGAGACAAGGAGAGTTTGCCAAAGTTCGCTCTTCATGTCAACCTTGTATTTCTTGCGCCGGTGAACTGGTTCGAATTCATGGGCAGGAGCTGGTTAGAGAGGGAAAAAGATGAACATGCAGATCCAATGCACTGTGGGAATCGACATAATCGCAGCTTTCTGTGCTTTTTTTTCATTGACAATATTTGGCGGTGAACTTGAGGGCCTACGACAGTCGTGATGTTAGGTTACCTTGTGTGCACCACTTGTGTTTATCTATGTAGTACACAGAAAACACAGAGAGACGTGTTTGCTCGAGGCGTTGTTGTGCGCATTGTTCGTAGGCTGCGAGAAAGGTAGCACTGTCATTACTTGACACGGGCGCATCGCATCGTGGCTGTTGTGTTGATTTTCTGGACAGTCAATTGCGTGTGGTCGTCTTGACGGGGCCGTACTTCAGTGCGGCTTTGCGTCTGCACGTCCTGCGTCAGTTGTGCGCATGTAGACACTTGCAGAGGGTTTATTTTTCAGGAATAGCAGAAACGTGCCGTATCATATCTGGAATTAAAATTATGTTGTCCGCACCTGTGGCCATGTCTAGTAGTAGCGTTTCTTTCATTGAAGAGACCCCAAATGAAGCATGCTTTCTGACGGCACCTTTCTGTTCTCCCGTGAGAATCCCATGTATATGCAAGCTAACGCCGCCGAGGAGTGGCTATTATTAATCCGTTTCGGCAGGGGTTGGCATTACATCTTCTCTGTCTCCTCTTTCTATATCATACTTACTCCCCACTGGGCTGTTGCACCTGAGCACACAAGTAAGCGCTGCAGCTTCTGCAATGATATTGGGCTAGGCTAACGCGCAAATACAGCCACCCAGAGGACATTGTGACAATGACCAAGGAGTTCCAGAGGGCATTGCGACTATGACCAAAGAGTTCCAGAGGGCATTATGGTGACGTTCACGAAGTTTTTGGTCGAAAGGGTTCACAGACCCGTCTCCCGCGTCCCTACCATGTGAATAATACACGTTCTCAACCACCCTCCAACGCGGCGTGCAAAACAGCAGCCGTGAAAATGTCGAGGGAAGAGGCAAAGAAAGCTTCCCTTTAAAAGTGTAAACTTCTGAGTCCCCAGGCTTCTCTGGTGCGAATGAACCCATGGTTTGGAATTGTTCAGAAGGTTATTGAAACTTTGCTTGTATAACCTTGCTGCCATCCAGTTTAGAAATACCCGTGAGCACAATTTGAAATCCATGCTCGCGGTCAGATGCCAACAGGGAGTAAATGTATTGCCTATAATATTTCATAATCAAACTGCACAGGACTTTTCCACGTTAAACACATTAGCATCGCACGAACTTGCTAAGCCAAATGCAAACATTCTTTGCTTTAAACCATGACCTGTACGACCAGTGTTCGAACTATACAAGCGAAGTATACCTTTCGTAAACAACGAAGCCGTCATCGTCAATGGCAGGAACCTTGTGGAATGGGTTTACCTGCAACAAAAAAGAGTTGCATTTGGGCGAATAAAATTTGAGAAATGTTCTATCTCCATGAGAACGCGACCATTCATTCATCTAAATATATTACATTTGTCTGGTGTTACCAGCGCAGAGAGAGTCCTCTTTTGCTTATTGGCACGCAACTAATTGCACTGATATGTAACATGACTCATTATGGCGATTAGCATTCATAGGATACTTCTCGCACTTTACGGCGTCTCCTGCCTGTCTGTTTCTTGTCTTTCTGTCTATGTCTCCGACAGTTTTTCCGCCAGCTTAGGGCTCAAAACGGCAATGGGCATTCCTTGGATGCTTCCCACGAAACAACTTTGCCTGCGCCCGCCAAGACGTCGAGGGAGCCCCGGCGAGGACTGTTGACGGGTCCTGAGGAAACGGTAACAACCGTGAAGACTCAAGCTGCCCAGCTCACTGCAAACTGACCATCATGGAGAGCCCACTAATTTATACAAGGCGCCAACGTCGAGGACTTGAGTGGGAACAGCGTCGACTTCAATTCCCAATTGCCACGTGGCTGCGTCGTATGCGGGGGCGATCGCGCAACATCGGAGGCGGAGACCGGCCGAACGGTGCGACGTCGTGGGTGGGATTTTGCTAACAGCTCCACCATTATGATTGGCCGGGTCACAGTCATTAGATTTCCTCGTCTCATCTCCTAGAGAAAACGACTGTGATGTGTGTGGTAACATGTATGCTCAGACAATTTAGTGACCAGATATGTAATGTGCTCCACCATGAAGTGTGCTAGCATATATGGATACAGTTGTGTAATTATACTACATAACAATGTGCAATTATGCATCGGTCTGCGGCCGCTCAAGCGGTATCTATGCAAGTATGAAGTCCAGGAAAAGCGGAAGCAGCAAGCGCTCCAAGATCGAATAATATTCCTCGAGCTGTGAGTCACCTGCTTCAGCGGTGCTCCACAATCCCTCTTTTCCATGTTCCTTGCCCGCCTTTTCTCACAATAGAAAGAAATTCGCGATGGCGCTGGTGCTCTCGCACGGTTCATGTAGATATAATCAAAGACAATTTCAGTGCGATGATAGTGGAGCGGTCTCTGGTATTTATTCCGCGTTGAAAACGGCCATCTTGGAAGGTTGATGTGAAATAATGTATAAATTGTGATGAAATACAGCACATCGAGCTGTACACATATACTATCGTCCAAAAAAGTAAATGGACCTCGGCTCCGGCGCCCAGAGCGGCTCCCTGGCTCCGTGTCTGCTGTCTCGCTCCGTGTAAAACTCCTATATATAAAAAGTAGCGCCAACCACTTCCCTCCTCCTCCGTTCCACTGTCGCGCTCGGCCAAGCCAGTGCGATGAAGGCGCGATATCGACAGTGGCGCCGCCTACGTCGGGCCTGCCGAGCCAGACGACAGACAACGCGCTACCAGAGGAAATCCGCGGAAAACTTCGATCGCTCCCTGTGGAGAAGTTTTCGAGGCGCGATTTTGCTTCGTCAGTCAGTAACTGGCCTTAATAATGCCGTTTTGGAAGTAGCAATGCGACGATGCGAGACGGCGCAAATACCAAGTGTGCAGCAAGCGTTTGCGCTCGCCGGATGGTAAACAAGAAAAGCCTCTTGCCCTCGCCTTGTCGGTTGCGGCAACTTAAGGCGCAGCAGCATGCCATCACAACGAAGTTCTGTCCCTAACACGTTTGACCCGTTTATGCGCACAGCACTTTCGTCGCACAGGCACGAGAATGGCGGTCGGAGCGCGCTGTAAAAAAATATACAAAAGCGCAACGCTTCTTCCCCGTGACACGGATTGGCCAATGGGGGAGTGGAGGAGGCTGGGGCGGCAGGAGGCGGCGAGGAGGGAACGCCGGGGTGAGCGCGGTGGCGGCAAGATCTAAGAATGGCGCTACTTTTTATATATAGACCTTTTCACAAACCGACGTTTGAGCAGCGCCATTTGCCGACACGGGCGACGTCTAGCGTCAGAACAGGTTATGCCGCCATTCTGGACTGTGCGCCTTGCGAGAGCAGGCCATGTGAACAGACCGGCCGCACTTCGGCTGTGTGATCTTTGCCGCGCATTATTTCGATTGTTTTCTTCCGCTTCGCTTGTCTTGTGCCGCTTGACTTGTTACATGTTTCACGTGCTCGCGTGAGAGCTCAGTGTAGTGTGCCATGGCAACAGCAAACCCAGCCAGTGGATGTGGTGTTTCGTCGTCGGTAGCGGCGGCAGCCGCGTCTGCTTCGTCGAGACCTGGCGTGCTAATCAGCGATATATTTCATTGTTATTGCTGAGCACATGTGACCGTATCGTCGATTGAATCTGATCACCATTACAGTTTCGCGGTTGAGGGTTGCCTTGTTTAGCGAAAGCAGGCGCGTACGTAGCTGTCGGGCAATGCTTAGAACCAGGCGCCGGCGGCCCGACGACGCGTGTCAGTGGTTGGTAGATATGCGGTGGTTACTGCATACGCTTCCGACGCAACTGAACAGCTCAATCATGCAAAATTTATTGGATCTGGTGCGGTGCAGGGTGCTTATAACCAAATGTCAAAGTATAAGCGTGGCGATCGAGCAGCGCGGTACCTGCATCGAAACTACGCGCGACAGTGATCACAGATGCCAGCGCAACTGATACAGCCCAGGTGCTAGATTTTTATTTTTAGTATTTATTTATTTATACTTACTGTCAAGCCCAATTGGGATTATAACAGGACTTGTTATAAAGATATGTTTGTTTACCTATTTTTTACGTTTGTTTACCTTCAATGGCTTTTCTTTCGAATGTCTGAATTTGGAACAAGCTTCGCTCACGGTGAACCTTAACGTAGATCGTGCGCGAAGTTTGTATTGAAGATATCGCGTACGGCAAGAATTGTTCGTGTGCGCTATCTCTGAAGCGAAATAAGCCAAAAATATATTGCAGCGTTAGGGCCATCTTTGCTCTTTCTCTTGTTGCCCTTACACCGTCTCACTGTGCTATATGTTCATAATAAAGTAATGTCGAGTCTTCACAATTGTCGAATAAATACATGTGCATATGACTGTAAACCACTACTGACCGTGAGTGAAAAGCGCTTAGTGGTCAGCGAAGCGGTCACTGCACGCACGTATTTCACTTGATCGACTGTGCGAATAATTTATTTTTTTCGTTACTGTTATTCTTGCAAGCATGATGCTATTGTCCACGTACCCATGCGAATACCGTTTTTTACGTTCTTACTTGCGCGGGGTCATTTAGCGCGTTTCTACGCCACACACAGTTAGCGCATTACGGTTCCCGAACTCTAGCACTGGCGCTAGGCCGCGCTGATGAGGTTTACACGTTCGTTTTTGCATTCTCTTGCTACCCAAGCACATAGACAACGCTCAAAGATGGGTGAGATCGATGCAGTATCACACTGTTGAAAATAATTACCTTTATGGGCAGGGCCGCGCAGGGTGCGTGTGAACGCAGAGACAATGTTTTGGTGGACACAGGGTCTGCATACATCTTCCATAGGACACGATTTTTCCAGATCGTTGCGAAGTGTATTTACCGACTAGTTCTGTCGCAGAGTGCTCCAATTTGTCTTATATCGGTGCCACACAGCCACTCTTGATAGCGATCGAGACCGATCTGGATCGGAATGTTCGACCGCGATTGTTTCCATTCCGCAGATTGAGCAAAGAAGCCAATCGCGACCAAGAAATTCGACCCATATCGGGCTCGATCACGATCAAAAGAGCGCCATGTGACCCCCGTATTAGGCACTGGTATGAAGTCATGTTTGAAAGAATAACAAATGTAGCCTCTGCCACTACATACGAGAAAAGATTGCATGGAACAGCTGACAATTCTCACAACCTATTGGGAAATGTGCCGAAAAGAGTTTACCAATATGCGTTATTTTACTGATGTGTGCATTGGTTCACATTAGACTGAAATGCCAAGTCCTCAGGTGATGCAGGAACCCGGCGAAGCGTGAACATACCAGATAGCGGCAGTGGTCTCGCGGAGTGCTGTGTTGTGGACACACTTAGTCCCCAAAATTGTTAATTTCCGCTTGTTGTTTGTGCACCCATAAACTGCACAGTGCTGGCCTGTAGCCTTTTGATGAGTATATATGCAATTATTTTCGAGCGTAAGTGATTCGTGACAAAAATAAACGGAAACATCGAAGGAATGCTACCACTCTGCAATGCAAGCGCAAGGCAAGCTCACAGTCCAGACCGAAAAGGCAACACTGACACATACTCTCCACGCCAGACCGTCGGAAGCGCCCTCGTGAAAACGTCTATAGGGACTTTAGATCCGTGCGCTTGGGTCGAGAGTGCCATGGGTGGCTTCTCCCTCACTCTCACGCTGTGCCTTGTCACGCTTGATAAAATGTCTAGTGCGCCGTCCGGTTGCTCTGCTGCTGGCGGTCGCGATGAAAAGGACCGTGCATAGCCGGTATTCAACACATGGCGCTGTCGCGCAGTAGCCAACGGCCGCAGAGAGTTGTTCAAAGTGCACGGCAAGCTTCGCTGGGGCGCAAAACACGTGACACCATCCAACCTCGCTAACTCGCTGCACGAAGTTGGGACGGCAAGGGTTTGAGCGCATCTCCCGTCGTCAGCGCGTCCCCATCTGCTGGTTTTAAACTTCGTGTCCCTGTATTCTGGCTTCGTCTTGTCGTTGAGAAACCTGTAATCGCGTACAGTTTCCAATAATTAGCAGTGGCTATAGCTCGGCTATGCCAGGATATACGTATAGCGTGGGCTAATTCGGCCACATCGTTCAGAACCGGTAGACCTGGTGGCATGGGCGGGTAACGATACCCATTGGTAACGCTAAAGAGTGGAATCTTCTGCTTAACGATAAAGTTCTTGCACGTTGTACAAACCCGCGCCACCGTTTCACCCCACTCAGGCGGCGCCGCTAAACTCAACGTTTCACGCATGGGACTACTTACCGGCGTCAAGTCTTTCATGTGCCACAGTCTTTCACACACGTCGCACACGTATCCAAACGGATTGTTTGTGAAGTCCGTCTCGAAGGTCCGAGTCGCACTGGCGCTTTCGCTAAGTTTCACCGTATAGTCAGTCAATTCTCGAAACTTGACGTCATCGACGGCGTCTTGTTGTTGCTGCTGCTGAGATGGTCGGGCACGTCGCTCAGCCTCCTGGCGACGCCACTTTGCTAGACCTTCCTCTCTTTGCTCCGGTGCCTCCGCAGCACGTTTAGCCTTCTGTTCGTTCTACCTACGCTCAGCGGCTACTTCAGGATCAGGCAACTACTTCAGGATCCGATGAGTTAAGCTTCTCCGCTCTTCTGCGCCGCTGAGCAGCAATGTCCCTCTCCTTCTCCACGGCTATACCCCAATGGCTAACGCCCAGCGCAAACGATCAAACGCCTAGCGCAAATGCCGGGCCCAGCGCTAACGCCGGGCAAACGCCCGGCGCGCCAGCTGTGCGCCGTGTGACGTCACTGCTTCTGGCATATGCGCAGCACGGCTCTCCAGGAGCCACGCGAAACTGCTCAACCTCGGCCAGTGTAGCTCACGCTACAATAATCTCCGTATTGGAATCTCCATAACGATGTAGCGAGCGCGCACGGAGAAAGCCGCGGAGCGAAAAACAGACGGCGGAGTCGCCGCGGGAGTGAAGCCGGCGGCAAGCCGACGTAGGTACGACCACCATTCCGGCGTTGCTGATTGCTCACGTCGGCTTGCGGCAGCCGGAGAACGTCGCAAAAATGGATCTTGGATCCATTCTCTTCACGGCAAGGAACCTTTGACGGGCGCGAGCTCAACCGCCTGAGAACGTGAAATGGTGCACGGCAAGACGCCGTGCCGTTAACGTGAACGTGCCTTTATCCCGCAGGCATGAAAGAACGCGCTTCAGCCGCCACTGCGGCGCCTTGCGCAATGTTGCCTAAACTCGAGCAGCAAGGGACGTAGGCGACAGACACTAGTATGAAAGTTAAGGTCAATATAGAAAAAAAAAACAGAGCAGGTCTTCGTTCTTTCACAGTGCCGGGGTTTAGATTCCCTGCGGCCGTCGGCTATTGCGCTACAGCGCCATGTGTTGAATATCGGCAATGCACGGTGCCTTTCATCGCGACCGCCAGCAGCAGAGCAACCGGACGTCGCGCTACACATTTAATCAAGCGTGACAAGACAGCGCGAGAGTGAGAGAGAAGCTTAACGTCACCCACGGCATTCTCGACCAAAGCGCGCGGAGCTAAAGCCCCTCAATATAGATAGAAGGGCTTTACGCGAAGCTAGAATCCCTATATAATAAAAGTACCGCCACCTACTGTTTCCTCCGCCGTCTCCTCTCCTAAAGCGCTTGTTTTTTTCTTATTTTTTTTGCTTGCGCAAGCAAGTCGATGGTGACGGCCCTAGAAAGTCCACCTTGAAGCTTTCAGGACGGGCGCGCGCCGCCGCCGCCGCCACCGGAGCCTGCGGCTGCGCAGAGTGATTTTCCACATGGCTCCGAGGCGGAAAAAAACAAAATATAAATAAGTGAAAGCGCGCACTATCATCGCCCAATCGTGGATACAGGAGAGAGTGAAGCGGCGTTGATCAAAGGATGACGGTACTTTTCTTATATAGGGATTTTACGCGAAGCGAGAAAGCAGCGCCCGGTTGTGGCCAGGCAGCCGCTCCGGCTGCCGGAGCCGTGGTCCGTTTACTTTTTTTGGCCGATAGTACATTTGTGAGCGCCATGTAGGTCTTTCGTACTAAATAATTAGGTAGCCAAACTATTCGCTAACGCGGTTGCAGCTTTGAGTGGATATAACTATCAGAGAAACATGTCAGTGGCAGTCCTGCTATGCGCCATGCTGTTCAAAAGGCATCCCCGGTCAGAAGGAGTGTGAGGACAGAGCTTTTACTAGCATTCCCGCTTGGCGTTGTTCTTTAAGATTACATGCACGTCGTCGCTTTGTGTGAAAAAAATAAAAATGCTGGCTACTATTGCACTGCTGCTTCGTTCGATTATCTTGACATGCCTTTTCCGGGCGACTCCGACGAGACCATGGTAAACTAGTGGTACTGTTTGGGAAAGCATGGCTGCATTTTCCTCGCTTTCGAGAAAAACTATATTTCAATGGTGCGTGAGGTTTCGAGGAAGTGAATGATAAAGGTAGCCACTAAGCGGCACATTGGGCCATCAGATTGGAAGCCTCCTGTGTTATTTTAACCATTTATGTGTCTCGATCACGCACCTAAGGCTGCGCATAGTTTGCTGGCAGAAGTTTAGAAATAATGGTATTGAATAAAGTTAAAGGTTCGTTCTCGCATAGCTATTGAATGTGGAATTCTGACAGTGCATTTTATTGCTGGCACATGTACATGTCAGCTGTATGGCTTGATTTCCGCGTGCAAACCAGCACTATAAAAAGAAAAAAAAACTTTTTTTTTCAGCGTTTGTGCACTGCAAACATTGTTCCAGAGTGTATACGCGATAATTCTTTTGATAGAGTATTATGGAAAGCACCGGGTGGCAACCGCATTCACAGGTATGCAACCGCATTCGATACAGGCTCGAGACGGTAACATATTTTCTGTTCTTTTTTGCTGTTGTTGGTTAGTACGTGTAGTTGATTAATTGTCACTGAATACACTAATGCAAAAATGCTATAAGATTTTATTGAAGTTACGGGGCTTAACATCCTAAAGCAACACAGTCTATGAGAGAGGCCACCGCGGGGAGCTCCGTAATAATTTTGAAAGCAGTCAGTTCTTAACGTACGTGCACCTAAATCTCATCCAAGAATTCTGAATAACAGTTAGTGTAGTGTACGTCTAAATTACGAGAACAACTTAGCAAATGACACGCAAGAAACAAGGGACGGATACGCGCAAGAAGTGTGCAGATTGGTAGCGGAGTTTATTCAACTCCTCGCGACTGTGTCTGCATGCGAGAACTGGATACGAATAGATGAAAAAAAAAGCTTGACCAACAGATAAAGGTAGCGTCTCCACCATTCTGAGATAAGTACCCCCCCCCCCCCCCCCCTGCGAGGACAACAACTCTATCAGTTTTCCACTTGCGCGAACAGCGCAAACTTTGTTATTGCTTATTTCTTTTTGATTATCACTCGTATTCCATCGTAAATTAAAGTTCGCCCGGACAGAAATGCGCTACTGTACAGTTGCATGCGATCTACATACGTCAATAGAATAGAAAAATGAAACACGGCAGCTAAGAAAGCTCGGAATGTGGTGTAAGAAACGAATATCCCGTGAGAACACCCACCAAGAAGCAAAATCTGTCATAACGATTACCACAAAAGGAAGTTTCATTAGCGTGAATACTGGATTAAAGTCATCCACTCCCTGAGAACAAAAATAATGCACAATAACTTTGAGTGTATGAGCAAGTTCTTTGAGCACAATAAAAGATATAAGGCGGCATATTTGAACGATAGACTCAGTCGGCGAGCATCCTGCAAAAGCGTCCGACTTCTCGCGTGAAGTAGGCCATGTTGTTTCTTACCAAAAAGTAGCTGAAATTACTAGACCCTTGGCGCCTGATAAAACTCGGCATTGAAAAATGATAGAGATAAATTAAAACCTTGGAAACAATCAGATGCGAGGCTCCATAGAGACCTCACTTACCTTAAGGTAGTCCTCACGTAGGTGCTCCTTGTTTGTGAAGTCCAAGTCGACGACTTTGAGTTCGACACCTATGTGCTTGGCAATAGAGCGCACGAAGCCGCATGGCGGGCTGGCGGGCATGTTGTACATAGTAACTGGCATGGTGGCTGCAAATGGTCTCAGGTGGGTTGCTACTTGGCTTAAGAGAACGAACGTGGTTTAGAGACGACCAGGCAGAGACGCGCGCTTTATAGCAGAGAGCTGTGCAAACAGCCGAGTGGACGGTGTTCACGTATCTGGGCGCTAGTGCCGGGGGGGTCTTACTGAAGCACCTGGAATAGAGTGACAGGTAGGCTAACCTCTGTCTACGGGTGATAGCGAGTGTAAAAAAACTTATCAGGAACGAGCTGCATTCGGCTTCCAGACGCTCGCTTAAATGCAGGAACCAACAACGGCGATGGGTGGAAGGTAAAAGAGAGATAGCGGCACGCTGATATCAAGCTCGGACGCGAGGTGTCACGCCCGAAGCACTTGGAGCGAACCGCATTGTCCAAGTGTTATAGCGATGGGCGTTTAAACTGGTTTAAGTGCCTTCGAACCGATAAATCTTAAAGTGGACCCAATATTCAGGCATTCATACCATAGTAAACGCCTATATAGAGTACCCCTGAGACCGATATATTGCCAATCGCGCTGTTGGCTCTGAGATGTTCTGAGAGTCGTGTTGACTCTCAGGTACTCGGGTTTTATAAGATGTGATTAAGACGGAGACGCGCAAAGAGTGCGTCCGCTCCTTTTCAAGGAATATTTTGACCCCTTTACCATCGGTTTGCAAGATAGCACAGCACTGAGCATGCAAGCACGCACGCCCAAACGCTTACACGCACGCGTGCGCACACAGACAGCGATCATGTGGCACTTTTATTTTGTGGAAAGTAATCATATGTAAGTTTTCGCCTAAGACATGGCAGACATGTCTGTTGTTTTGTGCCTGTAGCACAAGCACATTTTAGAAAAGTCTCGTCGTTTCAGCACCTTTATGCGCAAAAATAACGTTGCATAAAGAGATAACGTATTATACCTCAAATAATCATTTAACATCCCTAGCATCATTGAAACAGAAAGTACTTTCAGGACCTTAATTAACGTAACAAGATTGTTCAAAATCGGCCAGATTTTAAGCAAGTTTCTTGCTGTATAGTCAACTAAATACAGCTGCATAGGAAAGTACTGTTAACTTCGCGTCTTCGCGAACCGTGTGTTTTAAATCCTGGTCAATGGCACTTCCGTCAACATGAGGCATTATGTATGTAGCTCATTCCACGGTAGATTGTAAGCGGAAAGTGAAGCTCGCGAGTGAAACATTTGCTATACCATGGGTGTGTGCAGGTGTCGTAAAGCGGAAACTCAACGTAAACGCGGAACATCGGAAACCCTCGAACAACGTCAGGCTCATTTAAACAGTGTGCATGGCTGTAGTGCAATCTCTGACGTACGGTTAAAATATACCAGTGTGCGAAAACTTTGGCAAACCTTGATTGATTAAAGTGGCCCGATCCTGGACAAAAATGTTATTCGTAAAACATGCGAAGTAATTATGGCACGTTGAATTCGCTATGCTCGGAATTTTGTCTCATCAAGGTTTTAATTCTTGCTCCATATCTTTCTTGATAGTTTTATTGCGATAGCAATTATGTTGGTACTCCAGGCGCATTTCTGCCGTCGGCATTACCGTCGCCTTAATGTTGCGTATTTAGTGCAACGGTGATAACATCGTCGCCGCGCGCCGTATGCTGTATGTGCGAGTGAAAGCGTGCGAAGGTGAGTGGGGGCAGTCGCCCCCACAGGTTCTAACCCAATGGGGGCATGCTCCCCCCCCCCCCCCCCCACACACACACACTCAGAGGTGTTCCGACCTCCCCCCCCCCTCCCCCCACCCCTCTTCTGCCCTCCCACCACCCTTGAGGCTAGCAAATCCTCTGACCAGTTGAAGGGTGCTCCCTTCCTTAAACAAACGAAAGAGAATTTTCTGGAAGCTTGTGATTTCTGAGACTCTCTGTCTCGGCGTTTTTTCTGCGTCGAGAGCGCTGCCTGTTTTCGTCTGGTTCAACGTATCTTCCACCTTGAAGTGCTTTTCGAGTAGGGGAGGGCTGGCGCTCTATTCAGCAGCCCTTGTAGGAGCACGTCTCAGCGCCACAACTTTAGCATGCCTGTCGTTCTCTCCCTTTTTCCTTGCCCCTATTCAAGCCCATGAAAAGCAAGAAGATAAAAAAGGTCGCTGTAAGCCTGTTCCTAGAAAAGCACTATTTAAATCAGACAGCAGCCTTAATTTCTCTACATTGCGCTTCGTCAGTGGTCGTTGTTATATTATATATACTCGTACAGGGTGATCAAAATCAAGTTTTACGTTTTTTTTAATATATGGCGCTGGGAGGTACCTGAAGTTCACCTATGCTAATAAGTTATGTGGCCAGGGGACCACAAAGTGAGATGATAATTATCGTTGTCGTATAGCCAATTAACTAGAATTCAATAATGACTTTGTTAGTGACTACAGTAAGCGGGCACGTTTGTATTGAAAAGTTAGTGGAAGTCGTGATTTCACACAGTTCAATTTAACAGAATTCTTCTAGCATGCCCGTGTTCCGAGATATCCGGCTGCAAATTTTTATTTCCATTCACATGATTGCGCATGCAAGACTGTGAGGATCCGCTCCAAGCTCCTCCGTGATGTGATGCGGCTGTTACGTACGGCGTTTAGTCTGAAAACAGTGCGGCGGCATCAGCACCCTTTCACTCTCGGTGGGCGAGATCAAGGAATGACTGCGTATTACGCATTATCCTGCTATGGGCGATCACGGAAGATAATCTTTCGGCACATTTCTGTATTACTTGAGATCGCACCGGAACATCATCTTGCGAACGCGTTAGCTTCACTGTCATCTACTGGAGTGCTTCTGGAATAGCGGCGCCTCTGTACGGTAGCATAACGAAGAATATCCACGTGGATTCCATTCGTTCTAATATGGCTGCCTTTGGCAGGACGAGGTATTCTACTCAAGAAAAAATAGACGTGGTACTTGTCATGGCCAGGATGAATGACAACTTTTCATTGGCAATGTAGCTCACCGCGGCTCGCCACCCACACTGTTCCCTTCTAACTAGGCCTAATTTCATAAACGTGTTTCCGCGCTTTCGCACAACAGTGTTATTCCATCGTCGGAGACAGATCAGCAAGACAATTGTCGTTGAAGATTTCAAATCCACGTTGTCGCGTGCGTAACGTCGATGCCAGAACTCAGCATGTCACAGATTGCCGATCACTGCGGTCGCAGCGTTGGAACATTCGCAAGTCGGCTAATTAAGAAAGCATAAGTTCCATCCGTATCATGTTTGCCTTCACCAAGACCTAAGAGATGTAGAATTTGAAAGGCGGCTTGACTTGTGCAATTGGGGCCTGACCAAAAATGATGAAGAAAATGAGTTCCTACAAAGAGTATTTTGGACAGATGAGGCTCGCTTTTGCCGGAATGGCACCGTGAATATCCACAACATCCATTATTGGTCACAAGAAAATCCACATTGGCTGCGGCAACTCAAGCACCAAGTTCTATCTCGTTTCTTCTTACTCAAAGCGTTTCCACGAGGTGCTGGCTTCTATGGCTCTCCCTTGGGCGTGCCACTATTTTGTTTGCAGGCAGGCGCTCGCAAACCATGGCCATATACCGCGCCTGGTGCGTCTCTTCTTGCGAGACACGCGAGAACTGATTTAATCTCGCCTAGGGAACAAATAAACTATTCCTGCCACCTTCTCATTTGCTTTATTTTTCTGACGGGCACGCACCAATAATTTTGCTTGCGGGCGCTCAGATGAGATGCCTCTCTTTCGCTATGGCAGCGTGTCCTGGAGACGGATTCTCTAAGGACCACGCTTGATTTTCAGTCGTCGCCTTACGTCATTGGTTCAGACGTGATAAGGAGACCGCCGCACTTCCATCTTAGCTGGGGCCGCACAGTAGGCGCGACTCATGCTAAAAGTAAAAAAAAAAAATGAAGCGAATGTTCCAAAATACGGACTTTATAAACCCTTCTTACGGTGATCCCGTGGGCGTGGCCATGTTCGGTCACATGGTGACGCGTCCATAGCTTGGCTCCGCTGCCTCCGTTGCCTCGATGTTTACAATGGATGTGCATGATGCCCGGCGCGGTTCGGTAAAGCTCTGTTTCGGCGAATTTCGTAGACGGTGACTGACTGGACAACACGAAGGTTTTTCCACAGCTTCAGTGGACAAGTACGCGCTTTTGGAACTAAATGCGCCTTTTCCAATGGTGCGGCACCGACGTTCCGGGGTTGAAGTCCTTTCTTTGGTGGCTAGCTATACAATGCTGGCACATGAGTGATTTTTTTTATCCTCGTGGAAAGCCGTGTAGTGAAGGGTCGGTAACGCATGCAGTCCTTGTGTAGCAGCGCTACGTGAACTTGCCCACACAGATTCATTATATTCCTAATATACAAGTCACTACTTCTGCATGCCAACTACTGCACACGTCTTTCCTCTACTGTTCCACATTTTATAGAATGAATGAAGCACAATGCGTTAGCGATCACCCAGTTGCATTTCCGACAGCTGATTGTAATATAGCAGGTCAGAAGTGGTAATAGCTTCGTATGCGTGCGCGTTCGCGTGAGGCAACTTGCCACGTGCCACTGAAAGCGCCATCTCGTTCCTCTAGAGCAAACTACTCTGTGAAATTGATGTATACTTGGGTCAAACCCATTTTAAAGATAAAATTATTCGCTTGATCATCCCTGCATTTGTAAAAAAATATATGGCAGTGAGCAATAGACCATGCAGAAACTACGCGCACGAAAAACATGTGTTGCTTCATTGTCACATAAAATCTATTTGCTTGTCTTTTCTCGGAATAAGTGAGCATATGAATTTATATCTCCAATCAAAAATATGACCTTTGGGGGACACATTTCCCCCAAGAAATCTATTGTCAATTGGTTCATGGATGCTTTTCCGGCACAAAATGCTAAATCTTCACAATTACTAGGTGCTTAGAAAAAGTTCCATGGTTTACTGCAGCGAAGTCATGTGCTTCTTCACGTAAGAGATGCCGGGCCTGTATATCTCCTCAAAGTAGGGCAGCTCAGTCATCATGCGCTCGTAGTAGCTGACCAGCTTCGGGTACTTGGAATAGTCGATGCTGTCGATCTGAAATTACATAAGCAGAACAAGCGTTGTCACTAATAAAAAATCAGATGGGATAGACATACATTTATTACACCGGAGAAGGATACTGAGTGGTTGGACTGATTTAGTCCGTTCTTGTGAGTGAGCATTGGGGTGAGGGGAGAGGGGCATGAAAGAAAAATATAAATCTTGCGTCAATGACGATTGGAAGAATGAAGAGCTGTAGAAATAAAATACAAGGACAGCAATAAAATAAGAAATAAACTGAAACACCTTTCATACTATTATATGAAGTTCGCTGTTTTGGGGGAAAGCCACAGTTGCCAGCATGACTGACAGGCCGGATATTTGGGCCACTAATCCAATATGACTGTTTCACAAAGGGGTCGATTGTAAGCGCATGTCGAAGTTGCACTCATTGAATCACCCTCTCACGAGTAAAGTGGCACTATCATGGCGTGAAACAACGTAAGAAATAGGATGTGGAAAGTTGCCAAATGAAAAAAAAAGTTTTTCCGAATGTAAAACAATTGAAGACGACAGCAAAGTATTTCACACTTTCACGAAGTATGGTGAAAAGTTTTGGAGGCCACATAAATTGCAGTGAATGTTCGTTCGTTCATTAAATTAACAAACACATTGTCACGCACACACAGACGAACCTGCACAGATCTGAGGGCGAATTCACAATTTTTTCTTTCCTAAGTACTCTCTGCCATTGGCCAACCGCCTTCGCTAATACTATGTCCAGCATCAGGATTAGCTGAAATTTTCTCTTACGAACGATTTCAGCGTTTTGTGGAATTCGGGCCCTGACTCGATAACCTCGAAAATTGATTGTCAGGGCGCCGGCATTTTGACTAACGCAGGCCTCGGGAAGTGAACGGTTCGTGCGGTCTCTGGCTTCAACGCGACTCCAAAACTGAAGAATACGTGTTTTCCAACACTAAGCGCACGAGAAAAGAGCACACATGAAGCGGCCAGCCTTCTAGGCTTGCTGAACTTTCGCATTCACCGGACATTACCTCCAAGACATGCCACGAGCCGTGCATACGTGGAGCGGCCAGGGCAGTAATATGCAGCTACGACTGACTTAGAGGAGGAGACAGGCGCTCATCTTGCCCACCTCTAGCGACCGCGAGATTAAGCCTTAGTGCCCACTTAGCTTCACCTACCATTGCGTGCTCTTTATTAGGTGGCCTACAACGTTAAATGCGCGAGCGCGTGGCGTGCGTAAAGCCACCATCCTTCTCGGCTCATTCCCTGACGCTTTCCTTCGCACCCAATTCATATGGCAGGCGGGGCGTGCTTAGAGCACTTCATACACAACCTCATGGCAATGCCGACGGGAATAACTTGTCTGGACTGTCTGTGTAACTTGCTATCTTAATGAGGGAGCAAGCATAAAATGCGTAGAAGCTGTTCAAAGTACTGCATTAAATATCTTTCTGCTTGCACTGGATGCATGTACCAGATTGTGTGCAAGTTTACACGTGTGTAATCTAGAAACTTGCGGTAATGTTACATTTCGTGCTTAGACACTTTCGACAAATAGATGGGATTGCGATTGCTGGTATCCCTCTCACTTATATTTTATTTATACAATACTGCAGTCCCAAAATAGGGGCCTAAGTAGGAGGGGCAGAATGCATGAATATATATGCCGGGTGTTTAGGCGAACACTTTCAAAAGTTTTTGAAGGTTGCCTGTGACAGATAGCACAATTCTGGTTCATGAGCTGGTCTACTCGAAGAGGCGGACATGAATAAAAAATTAAAACGCATATTTAACCTATTACTAAAATTTACTAATTAAGTTTTTACCTAACTATCTTATGGTCAATATTGGAAGTTAGAAATTGTGGCGCTGGAGTTCGGAAGGTGCATTCACTTGGAACGAATTTTCAGGGTGACACCAGTTTCAAGATATTATTTCCCGAACATTGCGGAGAAATGCATCGGCGTTACAGCTACTTTTCTTTTTCACTACATAAAACGACGTTTTGTTAAGAAAGTAACTGCGTCTGTGCAACCACACTGTGGCCGTGAGAGAGAAATATTGTGCGCAATGCTTCATGGACTCGACAATCATCCACTATTAAATCAAAGAGTTCTAGGCCAGTGATCCCAGCGCAACACAGCGTTGAAGGTGATTTCTGCGCCGTTCAATTTCCTGAGATGCACATAGACACAGACATAGACTGATTACGTTGCCTGCTATACAGCTGATGTGTACACGCTCGTTACTATGTCTGTACTCTTCTTTCATTTTCCTTCTATCCGCTTGCCACTTTTTCCAGTACAGGGTCGCCAGCAAAAGCTATCTCTGGGTAACCTTACCGTTTTTTTTTTTTGTGAATCTCTTCTATCTTTTGGAAAACGTTGCAATGATTGACGCAAATTGAACCGCTGTCTCAGTATCATGAGAATTAATTGAATGGACAAAAAATGACATTGCTTTCTGAAGAACACCTTTGCTCGAAATAACCATAATAAATATCGTATTGCTGCTTTGATGCCGTACTATTTGGCCCTGAATAACAAATCCAAAGCCAGCTACACAAAGCAGTGACTACGCAAAACGCCGTTCGACCGTAAAACAAGGAGAAACGCCTGGTAATGCGTTGCGTCCAAGGAGGTTAAATAAACCTGATTAGTTGCTCCTTACCTCGAGATCCAGGGTTAGGTGGGATACGATGGAAAGATCCGCAAGGGTGAGCTTGTCGCCGACAGCATACTTGCCATCCCCGATCAGATGCTGTATACCCTTAAGAACATTTTCTTCGAAAGCTGTCACTTCCTCACCAGTCGGCTTAGTCTTGAGAAAGAAGCGAGGACGCTGCACAGAAAGTCAGTGGTAACAATGAGTACTTCGTTGTCAACAATATAAAGAAAATGTTTCCTCGCCGTATAATAAGCCACATCTTGGTTGCATAGCATGCAGTTCTCACAACACATGGTTATTCGAGTGTTAACGGGCAGCATCGCATAACCACGACAGGCCCAGCCGTTAGTACATTTGTGTACCTACATTCTGGCTCAAGCACAGACGAATTTAACGGGCTAGTTCTTCATTTTTTTAGCTAACGCAGGACATTCGAGAAACACTTACGCACATCAAATAAGCGCTGGCCTTGAAATAGCACATAAGCAGACGATTCATTGCACCTGATGGTGAGTGCGCGGCTGGATCCATGGTAGTATCCAGGAGGCATTGGCTCATCAATGCACAAACAGACCGAGCATGGGAGAGAGAGAGGGGGGGGAGGGGGTTCTCAGCTTAACTGCGCCAGCGTAGGAGTGCCGGTAGGTGTCTGTCTTTCGGAGAGCACACGAGACCCTCCACTTCTCGATCAGCCAGAGACACTGTCTTGAGCCCTTGTGTCGCAAATCCCAGCATATCACCTGCGTGATTGATTTTCAGTGCTGCGCACGTACCCAGGAGGTTATGCCGAGGAGCCCGACTGGTTCTCGCCGCTCTAGGTTCCGCGTCATTTTCGGTGAACGGTAATGGTGGCTCTTTGTTTGTTTCTAGTTGTGGCATAAGAAACGTCTCCTGTTGAGAACTTTCGTGTGACACACCTGCTCGTATTTCAAACATGATTTGTTGCTCCACAATTGCGAGATTTCTGTGACGAATCTAAGGATATTTCAATATGATGTTTTGCACGGACGCAGCTATATGTCGAAGCTATGTGAAAGTAAGCTTCTTACGTGATCCAAGCTTTGGTTTCCAGCTACCCTTTAGCATATTGTTCCTTGCCGAGGATTCGTTTTAGCGGCATTATTATCCTTCCGTTGCACGCCGCCGCGATTTTCGACCAGCCACCGCAAGCTAAGTAAGGCGAAGCGGACCAATCGGAGAAGCCGGCACCACCCTCTTCATGCGGTTATCTATTTTCACTGTGCTGGCTCGACCCCATCGAAACCCTCTCCACTAGAGCTTGCTCCTCGCCTCTTGTCAGCCAATTAGATAAGAAAAACCGCTGAGTGTAGACAATGTTATTGGTTTTGAAAGCCAACAAAGGTGACCTCCTATAAACGAGGAGAGTGTTTGATTGGGTTGTTCAGACAGCGCTGCGGGTCACCGCCCGATGCTTGCGTTGGTGGTTACGTAACTTTGACGTCAAGAGTTTGAAATTATAACAGTTTGGAATCATTTGACGTTATAGCGCCCCAGGAATTGCACAACAGCTATAAGCAGTGTACTGAGAGAACTGTATGCGACATCCACTGCACTTTTGGAAGAAATATGGCAAACTTTAGCGGTAAGGTGCGCTCAAAGTTTAAAAGTTTGTGTGTTACTTACTACACTTCCAAATAATTTATAAATGCTGTTTTATCCTCTCTTATCATGTTTTAACTAAGCGGCTGTGTTCGAAGATTCCCCGGTGTGAGGCGGAGGAGGAGGAAAAGAAGAAAGGAAAGGCAGGGAGGTCAACCAGACGCACGTCCGGTTTGCTACCCTACACGGGGGAACGGGATAAAGGGATGAAGGAGAAAGGAGCCCGGTGTGCTCGTAGATCACACCGGGCTGATCTACGAGCACACCAAATATGATCATAAATGTAGCATCTAGTTTATATTTGATGGGAATGGGACGCACACTATAGGTGATATGCGTTCCGAGTTTCAAGTGTGGCTAAGTACGTTCTTTGTAGTAAATTACTTATCTCAGCACCCAAACATAATATGCAAGCATTATGCGCATGTTTTTAAAATGTTTGAGACAACCAAGAGGCGGCACTGAACTTAAATTCTGTGGAACTTAACGGCATGTCAGGGGTGATATGCAGTCACACTTTAGAGTTAATCGTTCAATTACGGGCATTCGAAGATAATTTACAAATACGCGTGCTCGAAAGAAACCGCTTCGATTAAAATAGTGTAGTATTTGTCCAAGGTCGCGCAAGTCTGGTATATTTATTTGATACTGAAACATGTTTTCATAAGAGTACAGTGGTGAAAATATGATCATAAATTAGGCTAATCATAGCATTACAACAGGCTTGCGATGACATGTATTAAACCATGAAATAAGAAGGCCATTCGCATCAAAAGTCCAAGTTTACCAAACCATCTACTGTGCCAAATTATGACACTAAATGAAACGCTATATTATCGGAGCATGCTGATACTATACTGCAATGGCTTTCTGTCTAGCCCTTTCAGGCCACCAATTGATTTTGTTGATTGAAAACTTACTTTCGCGCCCCGAATTCCTTACATCCTCAGAATTAGAAAAAGTGTACAGCCGCAGAATAGATTTTGAATTCGCAATTGTTTGGTGCATTTTGTCAAATTTAACGAATCTTGACTCCATGTGGAAGCTCATTACAGGAAGACAGTCGAACCCGGATATATCGAATCTCAAGGAGATCCCAAAAATTTCGATACATAGGTAATTCGATGTATCAATAAAAATGTTATACAAGAAATTCAAGGGGATTTTACTGCTGTTCGTGGTGCACAATACTTCGTTATAACTGGGTTCGATATATCCAGGTTCCACTGTATCAACTATTTTATCAAGTATTTTACTCGAAAAGCACCAATCCAGCCACTTGAAAACAACGACTGGTGCAACAGATTATGAAAAAAGAATGAAAGAAGTCAACCCGCTAGATGGAACGACATACTCACACCGAGCAAAAATGCCCAATCGACTACCTTCCCACTATTTTTAGTGAAACATGTTGCAAATGTCCTTCACACTTGCCGCACAATTCGAATCAGAAGTGTTTCAAGCAGTACGCGACATATTCTAGTTATCCTTAGTTTCATCAATGCTGTGCTGTTGATGTACTATCTCGGCTTACAGTGTATATAGCGACTGAAAGGGCTAGTATTTTCATTATGAAGCACCATGATTGCAAAATACCTTTCACAACATCTACCATTGCTTCTTAGCAATTTTCTTTTAGCGCTCCGTCGGGGGGGGCCCATTATCCTTGACTCTCACGTTGCGTCGCATTCCTCTACTAACCGGCAATCATACATTTCACAGCGTTTCCTTCGCTTTCATTTATTTCTTCAGCAGTTGGTTTCACAGTCTCGGCAATTACGTAAAAATACATCCAGGATGTCCTTACATGCAATGCACTTGGTCTTTTTTGTCATCATATCCCGTAAAATGAGCTCGTAAGCTCTCGCGATGTCGCAAACAGTGACGTAAATGGTTGCCTGTACACGCTACAGTTATGGCGCTTGCACACTTCCGGCTGCATCACCACTATTCTTATAGAGGCGGAATAAAAACGCACTCTTGCATTTTGATTTAAGTGCGCCTTTCACTCATAGCCCTGCAGTAGCTTGGTGACGTAATCACCGTGAGTCAGTAATAACCGCTCTGTGTGACCAAATGCATACGTCGCCCCACGTCGGCTTACCGTGAGACCTGATGCGTAGGTGCCGAAGAATGCTGGACGCCGACTGTGCGATTACTTGCGAACAAAAGCAGGGTTTTATCTGCACCTGCGCGCTAGATTTTCCGGCTATATTTTGACAGCTACTACAAGGCGCTCACGTTCCGGGGTACTTTGTGACGAGCTGTTTTAAAACACAAAACTAGTGTTTCTTACTGTATGCAGGTGCACCAGAATTCCAATCCACTCGCTACTTTTTCGCAAACCGGGAAGCTTACTTCACTACTTTGGCGATGACCGTTGATTCTTGTGAAATTCGCTTGATCATCGAACAACCATGTGATGGCGGGAAACTATCTCGGTGCATGAATAGCTTGTGGCTCATTTTGTGAGCAGCGCTTGCAAAGTTTACGTCGTTGCCTGTACGCTATTGCGCCACGGAAGAGTACACTTGCCTAGCAGATGGTGTAGAGTTCCCATTTGGTCGTCCATGTAAGTATACTCGTACCTAACAAACGTACAGTTCTAATCAGCGCTCATTGTGCGCCGCATTCCATGGCTAGGTTTCTGTTGTTTCATCATTACGTTGCTTTCATGCAGACGCACTTTTTTTAACTATCAGAATTTCGAAATCTGACACCGGGTGTGATAATTCAGTCGAGCCGAAAACTCAAATCTGGCGTCAGAAGGTCTGACAAGTTAGTTCAGAATGTATTATGCTCCCAAGAAATATCTGAAGGACACTTATTACAATGTATTAGTACTTGTGAAAACTAGTTTTTACGTAGCTGTTATTTCACAGCACCGCTACAGTGCAAGCCACAGCAACTTTCTTGCGTAAGCAATGTGTGTCTTGGCAAACGACAACAGGAAGGACAATGCATGCTTCGCGAAATATGAAGCCCTATATAAGAGCAAAGTGGGTTCATTTGAGCTTCTGGGTTGCTTGCTCAACCAATTCTCCAATGAACTTGGACTACGTACTGAGGACACTTGTCCTGCATTGCTGTGAAGAGCCGACGCAAAAAATGTACACTTACGAGGAAGGCCGATGACTGGGGTTGGATAGTGCTGGAAAGGGTTGCAAGCGCCTGGTCAACGCGGGCCCGTGCTTTGACGTCATCGGGGTAAAGATCGGATTTGGGGGCGTACTTGCGCAGCAGGTAGTAGGCGATTGCTATGCTGCGAGACAAGAACGGATCAAGTGAGCGCGTGCGAGACTTACAATGGCCATCAGCCCGGAGAAACAAACTTGCTGTCACAATATATCTGAAGCTCTTCTATTTATTGCTTTCTTTGCTCTGAATAGTTTTAATGCTTAAGGTGGTGATTGCACTTTCTGTACAGTGAAATTCTTGGTCTTCTGAATGTGACCAAAGTTGTCGCATCCTTGTCAAGTAAGTCAACAGCGGTCATCACTACTGAACCAAGAAACATCTTTCATCGATCAGTTTTGTACTGCGAGTGTAAACCGCAAGTTTGGTACTTTCAAATCCCAAGGTAACAGTCACTAGGTGCTTTTTTATTTATTAACTAACTTCTTCAGTGATTCGTTTGCATAAGGTACCAAACAACACCAATAAAGCATGCGGGTCGATTGCTCGATTAAGACCCTCGCGATATTCGCACATGCCAGAAGAAAAATATAAAAAAAACATGAAAAATGATGTGCACATATTTTGGTTGTCCCGCATCAAGAAAAGGATCAACTACAAGCGAGTCGCTCTTAGTATTGAGGAGTGTATAAATAGAATTGATTTTCCGTTGGAAATTTCTTATACTTTAACGAATTTTGAATGACACCAGCTAATAAATAATGGTCCGAGTTATCTCTTCCGAGAAACTCGCATTTACAGCAATGTTTCTCGTAGATGCCACTACTTTCGTGTTTATGAGAATTCATTTTCAATGCGCTTGTGAGCAACGGTATTGTCCGGAGTTGGACATCAGCGAAAGATAAATTCAGTGGCGTGCCTCCGTCTTGACTTCTAAGAAGCCTTGCAAATTGCGTAGTTTTACTACTCAATTACTACTCCGACACATTTTAATGAATACACCGGTCTACTGAAGTCGCATATTCACTATCTGCTGATTCAGCCATATTTATCTATGCGCCCGTAAGTGCAAATTCTTTAAATATCACCCTTGCAGAGGCTGGTGGCGAGGCAGATGGCCATCAGAGAACCGATGTCTAGTATAACGGACTGGGCTCTTAGCAACTCAAGCAGTAAAACACATTGTTTTTCAAGAGGGGAGCTAATGTCACAGTTTTATACGCGGTAGCATCAGCGCGACTGATTAGGAAAGTCACTGGACTGAAAGTGTAACATTAGGCGCCTTAAATATTCGAAATAAATTGAGTATCTATTGATTGTATGGGAGTCCTCTCACAGGCATCATTCCATATTACTAACTAGAAATTGTAGTTTTATTCGGCAATATGCAGGAAAAGCGAAGATCTGTCAAAAGGTGGTGTCTCATGTGTCAAACACGAGAGTATAAATAACTTCCGTAGTCACAAATTGGCTTGTTGAGAATGAGCCCACATGGTACGTAATATTCAAGAATGGTATTGAAATTCTAGATATTCCAGTTTTAACAATTCTGTCAAATTTCTATAGCCTGAGTGGAGGACAATATTGTCTGCATACTCAAAGCTGCAGGCCAACAGGTAGTCTCGCCTATTAAAGTCGTAATAAAGTTGCAGAGGACTACCTAAGACTAAGCGCACTGATCTCACACAGTCGCTAAGTCTAAGGCATACCACCTCTGGAGTAAACCATTACGATTGCGACCTCTGTCAATACAAAACAGAAATTGTTTACCTTTCGTAAAGAACAAATCCGTCATCGTCAATAGCAGGAACCTTGTGGAACGGGTTGATCTGCGAAGATAATAGAATTGCAGTTCTGACACTCAAAATTGATAAACTTTGTCCCACCTATATGAGCACGCGGCCATTCATTTAAACATCTCGCATATGTACACCGGTTACTTCACAGCAAGTTTCTATTTCCCCTAATGGTAAGCTACTAATAAAAAAATGTCGCAGTTTCGCCCGAACGGCGAAGCATCAATTGCGATAGCAAATTAGTAGAGAGCTATTCGGAGTAGGGATAGTAGTTTTATCAGCTGCATAAATTTGGACACATTCGCTTACTAACTGAATTAACAAGCGTGGTGTCAGCGCGCACAAGCAAACATGAATAGATCACACTCAATGACCGCAGACAACCACTGTCAAAACGCTGGCAGCAAGCGCAGCCACCGCAGCGAGCGAAGGTTCGTGCGGTGTATCACTTCAACGGAAACTGAGCGGCAAATGCACGGAGCATACAAAGGTCAGAGCCGTGTGGAGATCGCTTTTAAGAGACCGTGCGGGCGAGCGCCGCAGCCGGGCAAAGTACAAGCGCTGTTGTTGGCAGAGTAGAAGCTGCCCCCCCCCTCTCCCTCCCACGCTGCCGTCCCGCTTTCCTCCTTTCGCGTGGAAGATTGAGTGGCCAGTTCCCCTTGCACCCTGTTGCAAGATACGCATTTGGTGCCGCAGCACAGCATCGCCCCGCCTGCCTCCCTCCCATACACCCACGGTCTTTCGCACGACGGAAGCCGCGTTTGCTTTCCGCCGTGCGTTCGCTCTCCGTGATAGCGCGCTTCCCTCGCGCGTTTTTACTCGCACATACGGCCCGCGGCGACGATTTTATCGCCCTTGGACTTTATACAGAACCTCACGGCGACGGCGATGCTGACGGCATAAATCCGCTTGAAGTGTCCATATAATTGCTATCGCAATAAAAGTGATCTTTCAAACGGTTGTTATAATACAATCCATCGATATTGCATTCAACGAACCATCTAAATGTTTCTGAATACACACTTTAGTAGCTAATTCAGTACGTCGTCCTGTGCATAAGGTCGTACTTTTCATTCCGAGGCAGTAATGGTGGCCGTATTGCGAGTGGAGGGACAATAGAAGCCAGTATGTTTATAATAAACAGTGTGTTTTAACTATTTTGCTTAGATTACACCAAGTTGTGTTTATATTTAAGCTTTTGGTAAGCAACGCTGGACGGTGAAAGTAATTGAGGCGCCCTTCACTGCGGCGTCTTTCACAACCTGTAGCAAATCTTTGGGACACACTACACAAGTAAACCAAAGCTCTGTGAAAATAACTCGTACTTATTTATTCATATACGGCATTTGACCAACTAATGCCTATATTTAACTGCTTTCTTTCTTTAGCTTTTGCTTTCAATTTCAAGGTCGCTAATCATTTAACCATTTCAAGTATAAGCTAATGAATTTAGTCAAGTGGCTACCCTCGCCAGGATCCAAATTCATAAGCAGCTTAGATTAGCCAACTGACCCGCAACAAAATTATAGGGATCCCACGCACTGTGGAAATCGGAATAAAGGCGAAGGAGGACGAGGAAAAAAACTTTATTTTAGGCCAGCACTAAGGCCCAGTAAAGAAGAGCGCTTGCTCCGCTAAGGCCCGCTGATGATCCCCCTAGTCCGAGGGAAGCCAATCACTCCAGGAAGGAGGAGGAGGGTAAAGGAAATAACGATAGGTAATGGAAGTGTTACATGAGTACAGGATGTGCTCTGTGTCTGCCCTTATATGCGGACAGTTGGGGCAGTGAGCTGTGTTACGCCATACAAAGACGAAGGTTTCACGAGCCTGCAAGGCAGAAGGTCAATTACGCTGAAAGACTTGCTGCAGATTTCAGTTACGAACGTGTTCCTCAGCCCTATTTTTAACCTTCCACAGCAAGAGGAAGTTTAATTCAGCAAACGTGTTGAATCGTAGGACATAACGAGACTGATCTTGCAGAAACGCACCACAGAGCCATAGTACTGGATAGATGCGCAGCAAATTTCGGCGACAAACGCTTCGCGTAACCTCTCGTTTCATCTTCAGCTAGAAAATTCGCGTACTTACTTTTATTGCGAAGCATTCGTCTCAGAGTCAAGTCAGTTTTTGCTGGGTACTTCAGCGTTTTCGTGGGTCAACGAGCAGATAATGGCAGTCATCTGCAGTCAAGGATGCGAAGTAGCTGAGGCTTCGGTCGGCGACCACGAGGGAAACGATGGAGGAGAACCAGCCAAGCGCATGGAGTTACGGTGTGCTTGAATGAGAGCTCATCGCGAGAGTGTGCCCTGTTCTAAGAACGCGTCTTCTTCTCTACGCGCCCTCTCAGCTGCTATCGTATTAGCTGAAGCAAAACATACGAACGAGCGTCGCTAGCTCAGACTTTGCTTGTATATATATTCGCAATCGTGTTCACTAGCGCCGCTCACAGTCTCGCTGCGAACATGCGTTGTGCGCGTTTAAAAGGTGCACAGTGGAACGTCGTTTCTGTCGCCGAATGATGTACGTCGCATCTGACATTTTATTGTTCTCCTCGGTCTTAACGAAGTACGACAACCGTGAGATCACATTATCGGGTTGCGATTCTAGTCTGCAGCGAGCGAATTTGAATGGCATAGACACTTGGCATAGAATGACATAGACGTAGTCGCACTTCTGAACGCTCATGTCATTTGATCTCCAACGGATGCTATCTGAACCACCTTTGCCTTTTCTGCTTGAAAAGCGCACGCTTCAGAGACGCGCAACAGTTCGCTGCTGACGGCGCACTTCCTCACAGATGATACTGCGATGCAGCCTGTTAGCCTCCTCTCATAGGAATTCCCGCGTTTTGTCATTGCGCCCACGCGTTGGTCCATGTGTGTCATGACGCTGTCTCGCCCGGGAAATTGATTGGGCGCCACCGGCGTAGCTTGCCGAAGCCGCGCGACTCATGGAACCATTCTGTACAAAACAATAATGCTTCGTAATACACAGATGTCAACTGCAGTTGAGTCTGCCACTAATGCTCTGTAAGTAAGTTGTTGCTACGCGACGTGGCTAACGCGGCAGGCATCTCAAAGTGCTGGCTCGCACGAGGTAAATGCGTAAAGGTGTTTCAGTCCGCCGTTGCGTGTGTCCTAATGGGTAGAGCCTAGGGCTTCTGTGCTGCGACAAGGTCGCGCTGGAACGCCAGCACTGTCGTCGCTTAGATAACAGGGTTAGAAACCAACCGAACAGCATGTAACTTCATTAATTATGAGCATGACTTATGGGAGCGCACAGTTTTGCCCACTTGCGCAGGAAGAGGCTAAGAAAGTTTCCCTTTAGAGGGCCCTGAAACCATCGTCAGCTCAAAGCGAGTGATCGGTTTCACTCTCGCCTATGATAATCGTCACGACAATCACCCACGAGAGCTTTCTCCTCGCCGTGTACATCATTAGGAGACACTGATACGCGAGGAGAGTAGTGTCACTGGCATCGCCTCATGGCGTTGTTTTAAATACGATAGCTGTGTGGCCGCTTTCTGAGAAAAAAAAATCACTGCAGAAACTACCAAGTGCGATTTGTCAGACAGTACGTAAGCATTTTTTACAGTCACTCATATAATGTTACGCCTACAAAGCTATTTACAAGGTGTATTTATAAATACAGAAGGTTCGCGGAGACGGAAGAGAGCCCAGCCAGGCTGTGTCGACTTTGGTTTTTGTTGCCTCAAAACACGGCTTTTCGACTTGTTCGGAGCCGTCGTCGTTCTCTTCTTCACCACGCCTTAACAATCTACATATATCGGTGCCTCAAAGCGCAAGCTGTGACAAGGAAAGAATACGAAAAAGTGGCATGGGGCGCACACGCTGAGTGTTTGTGGCTGGGCTTTGGAACGAGAGAAGGATGTGTACGATCGTGGCCTAATGATTAGAGCAGCCGGATACTGTGCCCGACCGCAGACGTTCAGTTCCCACATCAGCATTCTGTTTTTTTTATTCCTAAAAAGAAGCGAAGTTATATACATGTAGATAAACAGATACATATAGACACAATCATAAATCCCAGTAGTCATACGTAATTATAAGCCTTTCTCATATGTAGCTCCACAGGACCCCATGTACACTTAAAGAGCGCAACGCGTCACGCATTCTAGAGCGACAGACAGATGTCCGATGGGAAGCTGCTCTAGAACTCTTACGCATTAAAATAATTTCTACAATTGTGCCCGTGCTGGGTTTAATTATGTTGACACCTCTTTACGGTGACTTCAGCGATAGCGCGGTAAACTGATGTCGCTCTTTGAAATCACCTCAGTACGTTTTGCTTACCTTTCGGGTAAAAAAAATAAACTCGTTAAATGGTTCGTTGGGTTTCATGGAATTCAATTATGAGGTATACACGAGAAAGCCACACAGTGCATGATCTATCAAGCAAGCCTTAGTGGGACACTCCTAAGCAATTCTGACTGCCCATTATTCTTGATCCCGCGCCTAAGGCTAAGTACTCTCGACAGGAAAAGTTTACAGACGACAGTATTAGCAAAAATAAAAAAAGTGTATCCTTGGAAAATGGTTAACTACAAAAGTGGGGCAGCATATTTCATTGGTCGAACGTGCACACCTAAGCAGCTGTATAGCTTGATTTCAGTGTGCAAGCCAGGGCTATGAAAACATGTTTTTTTTTTGCTCTTCGCGGCATCTGTGGCATTCAAATTTTGCTCGTGCATGAACACATGAGAATCCCTTTATCGCATATTAGCAAAAGCACCGGAGCACCGGGTTGACTCCGTGGTCAAAAACTGCGCTTGCTAAGAACTCGAAGAAGCAATGACTGGGAAAGTCGTTCACGCTTCGTGTCAATTACAGGAAGCGTTCGGAGCGAGAAAATATTGTTAAAGTGACTAGTTTCGAAAATGCTTTTTTTTTCGTTTTTGCTGTTGGCAACAGACGGTGAATGAGGGTTACCTAACGTACTCGTATAGAGTAGCCAGAATATTTATTTCAGATTATCAGGTTGAACTTCCCAAAGCTAATCATGGGATAATAATGAGACATGCCATAGTGGGGCGCTGCGATTAATTGCGACAAAGTTGGGTCCTTAACGTGCCCCAAAATCTCAATAACGTTGCAACATTAACGAAGTTGTTAGTGCATATGAAATAAAGGAGAAAAACTGGGCAATCAATACACATGTCAAAAATAAGGGACCACGATATGTACAATGTGCACAGGCACTACCTTACTTCGCTTAACATCTCACCGAGGGCACTGTTGCAGTTTTTAAGGGCAACAGACTTGGATAAGCGGCTGCAGCCTGAACAGATGTTTATAGTGCAGCAAGAGCTACTGTGCTGTGCGGTGACAGCATGCAGTGACAGTGAC
The DNA here is from genome assembly GCF_013339745.2 of Dermacentor silvarum. Lineage (NCBI taxonomy): Eukaryota > Metazoa > Arthropoda > Arachnida > Ixodida > Ixodidae > Dermacentor > Dermacentor silvarum. Next base: position 128,548,860 of record NC_051156.1, on the reverse strand, counting down.
CGACTGTGATTGTATATCTGTGCTCCTTTCTTTCTCTATCTCTACTTTCCTGCCTCTTTACCTCCACCTCCCCTCTCTCCACAGGGTAGGGTAGCATACCGGATCTTTCCATCTGATTAACCTCCCTGCCTTTCCTCTGTCTTCTGTCTATCTCTCTCTTAACTTCCACGACCGTGTATGCTTGCCCAAGCTGCAGAAAAATAGATAAAGTTAGCTTACAACACATATAAAAATAGCATCCCAACCAGTCTGAGAAAGATACCTGGGAGATAAATAGCGCTCGCGCAAAGGTCCCATAATTTTAATTCTGCATTTTCGTTTATTTTCTTTAGTAAACAAGCGCAAATCAGTTTGCCACGCCAGAATGTGTTACTTAACAGCTGGTTGGGACTCTCGCGCCTCAGGTAATGACAAAGAAGAAACACCGCAGTCAACAAGATTAAGAGTTAGCTTATCGGGCGTAAATATGATGAGCATACTCTAAGAGAAGAAAAACACACACGAAATAATGACGGCGACAAGAAACAATTGAATGAACGCCCTGCTAGGTTAGAATCATGAGCTATATAAGAACAAGATGATACACAATAATAGAGAATGTGTTAGTTTCTTGAGTGAAAGAAAAAAAAAACGGTTGCACACGTCAAAGACTAACCTGAATCCACGCACATACTGACAAGGCGTCCACGTTCCTCTCGCGTGAAATTAGCCGCGATAGTTCTCACTAACCCTAAACTGAAATCACGTACACGACGCCAAGTGATTAATAGGTCTAGAGATTGGAAAAGGGATCTGAAATAATAAAAGCTTGGAGACAAAGAGACGCAATGCTTCTTGAAATCTTCACTTACCTTGAGGTATTCCTCACCGAGCTGCTCCTTGTTTGCCAAGTCCAAGTTCCTGACTTTCAGTTCGACACCTATGTGCTTCGCGACACATCGCACGAAGCCACAGGGCGGGCTGCCGGTCAAGTTGTAGAGAGTGACGGGCATGGCGGTTGCTAATCTTCTCCGGTGGGTTGCTGCTTGGCTAAATGGACCGAGAGTGGCAGAGTGCGGCCCTCTGCGCGTGGCTCTTCCTCGCGTACTAGCTAGCTGTTCAAACAGTGGAGTGGACGACTTTCACGCAGAGCGGCGCAAGTGCAGAGCTGTGTTACGGAAAGACCTTGAACGTAGCGACGCGTAGCTCTCTCTCTCTCTCTCTCGACGTTATTGCTGGCGGAACAACAATAACGTCGGCGGAGACCTGCATTCAGTTCGCAGACGCTCGCGAGGCGTCGGGCACGATGCCTCGCGTGTGTAATCGATTTGGGTTATTTCCAAAAACACAAATGTAACCGAGCAGCCGCAGCAGCACACACACACACACACACACACACACACACACACACACATACATGAGAAGAAACGCAAGAAGCTGCAGCAAGAATGCCGCCACTTTTTACTTGCGAAACGTTATTTACTTTCAGTTTCATCCCAAACATGTTGGACGTAAATGGAAAGCATGCGATTATATGTCTTTGGGCTTGTACCAGAAAAATGCTTTATAAAAAAAACTGTCAGCCCTTCCAGTGGGGTGCAGATGGAAGACTAGCGAAGCTGTACTACTAGGCACTGTAGCTGTACTATGGTGGGAATTATGTATTTCCAATTGTGGCTATTAAGATGTGATGGTGTAATTGGTTATTTGAACTATTAAAGAATGAGCAATAGATAAGATCCGGTGGTTTTCATTTTTGCTGTGACCACAGAGACCATGGCCTTATGGTCGCTACGGTACACCGCCATAGGGTGTACGGCAAAGGTTGGCACGTTCTTCATAAACACGTCACAAACGCCGGGCGCGTTCGGTGCGAACGCGGCCAAAACGCCGCCGCCGTCGACAACCGGCTATACAGCCGCGCTTGCAGAACATGCATTTATGCGAACCATAAGATTGCTGCTGCTGATGATGATATCCTCAACACATGGCTCGTACGCACTCCGGGGGATTGGCCAAGAATTGGACACCTGAACGTTTAGATACGGTTTCTGAAACTACAGTTACTGTGCAATTTAGTAATCAGAACCGACAGAATAATTTTCCTAAACTGCACAATTTATAATAATAATGCCATGCATTAAAACTGAAATATCTCTCAGAGAATTGTAAAAATACGGATTTAAAATTTCATTCGTTTTGTGGACTCAATGAAACAACAAACGGATCAAATACGTCCCTGTGGCTAAAGCCAAATACCAAGGCACGGAAAGTGAGTACTGTTTCTGATGTTAAATTTACCCCTAATTTAGCAATCGGAAATTCAAGAAGTCTTTTTCTTTGTAATTTATACCAACGACGCATTAAAAAATAGTGTTCTACGGTTTCTATTTCTAGGCCGAATTGACACAGCGGCGATATCGCCAGACCATCCCTGTGTAAATATAGGTTTAATGGTGGGCCGCGGCAGGGTAATTTTGTGATTATTACTTCCGATTGTCTTGATGGACACCAATGTATTTTCCACGGAAATTTTGGGTGCTGAAATTTAGTTCATGATGCTATTGTTTGAATGATATCTCTGCTAATTGTAAATTTCCGATATCTGATCGCTGTTATTTGTGCCACCACTGGAAGGACCGATATTATCGGTCCATTCAGGAATGCTCACGCTAATGAATCGGCCATTTCATTGAAATGTAATCCGCAGTGTCCTGGTACCCATAATAATTTTACAAGATTCAGCCGGGGGTGGGGGGGGGGGGGAACTAATGTTAGAAACGTCTTAAGAGCTGGTGAATTTGTTGAAGCTGTAAGCGCAGTACAGACAGAAAGGGAATCTGTTATAATTACCGCGCTGGATTCATTTAAAGTTTCTGCAACGCTACAATCATTGCTACGAGCTAAGCTTCAAATACGGGAATAAAATCTGGCAGTCTCAAGGAGAATGACCAGCCAAGCGAAACCGAGAATATACCTACGCCCGCCTTATCGTCGTTCACGGCAGCGTCAGTGACTATTATGTTAATTGTGTGTACGTGTGCAAGGTAATCTTGCAAAACATTATTTAATAACCTGACTGAATGGAACTTAGGGTGCTGTGGGAAAATTTCATCGAATTCAATCTTTAAATTCTGATTTCAGTCATATGATGGAATAACGTCCCGACTTTTTACATTTAAACCATCTAATTGCTTTTGTGCAAAAATAATCTGTGGGGTGTGAGAACGTGGCCAATGAGCAAGAAAGGAGTCTGGATCATTTATAAATACATATTCAGATCGTATACTTAGAAAACTGTAAAATTTTAGAAATGTTTGTATCGTTAAAATTCGGAATCTGCTAGGGCAATGTTGGTAGGCGCGCTTCCTGATAAAGAACATTGTTTGCTACAAACCTAGGGAGTACCAGTCACAGGCGCTGGGCTTCACGCTCCAAAAGAACCAGAGGCTTAGTTTTACAAGCAGGGCTTCCCGAGAATAATACACAGCCTAATTCCAATATTGGACACATGTACATTGTGTATATCATTATGAGGGCGTCCCTACGTAGCCTTTATTTTCGGTCGCTCAGTCTGCATAGTAAACCTAAAGCACGCAGAGCCTTGGATGCTACGTTTTCTTTATGTGGACTCCATTGGAGTTTTACGTCATAAATGATACCTAAATTTAAGAGACTCAACCTGGGGAATTGGTTCTTGATTGTAAACTACAGAGACTGAAACGGGATCTCTTAGTGGGAACACCAATATTGCGCTTTTACTTACATTTAATGTCATGCAAATTGATTTAAGCCATACCTCAAGCATACTAAAGTATCTCTGCAATTTTTGGTATAAAGAATATATGTCGTTATCGGCCGCGAAGAATGCAATTTCATCTGCATAAACGTAAACTTGCCCGTCCTGACTGGCTGGAATGGAGCTCATTATTATGTTAAATAATATTGGACATAGGACTGCTCCTTGGGATACACCACGAGTCTGCATTTAGACGAAGAGCAGCCATCCTTAAAGCAATAAAATTATCTTGATCTCAAAAATTCTGCCAACCACGCAATAATATATTTTGGGGCATTATGATTCCGTAGTACATTCAGTAAAACTGTATGTTCCACCGAGTCATATGCTTTAGCTATGTCTAATGTCACTAAAGCTGCATATTGTCTTCCTTTTCTAGCGAGTTGTATGCGGCTCTCTAAATCAACATGGGCACACCATGTAGAGCAGCCAGCTCTGAAGCGTATTTGATTTGGATTTAATGTTAAATTACCCGACATCCACACAGCAATTCTGTAATGTAGAACACTTTCTATGAGTTTGACCATATTAGAAGTAAGAGAGATAGGTCTGATTTTTTCTACGGTGCAACCTAATCTTTCTTTTTTTTAGGTATCGGGATTACTTTAGCTAGTTTCCAAACGTATGGTATCCAGGCGTTGTTTAGAGAATAGTGTATAATGCTTAGGAGGTCACAAAGTTATACTTCGAATAAAACTTTTATCATATGCACGGTAATTTCATCAGGACGTGGAGCTGACAAGGGTAAGTTTCGAATTACTTGAGCTAATTTAGGCACAGTAATTTCAATAAAATCTGACGTTAGGGCTGGTTTTTGCAAGTTATGTGACATAGACGACACGAGTCCACGCTCAAGGCCTTTTGCAATCTGTTCTAGTGATTTAGTCATTTCATCAGATGATAGAGTTACATAATCAATATTAATTGGTGGTGGCAGAATTTTGCGATTTCGCATATATCTAAACAGCGCTTTTTTGTTTTTGGGATTTGAAAGGAAATCAGTGTTTCCCATCATAATCTTCTTTAGATTGAGCGAGTGTGCGTTTAAATACAGTGGCGTAAAATTTGTAATGAGCCCATTTTTGGGGGCACTGGTTATAAAGTAGTTGCTTCCAAGCTGCTTTTCTTCCTCTGTAGTCTCGTGTACAGTCTGCATTCCACCATGGACTATGAGAGGCTCTCTTGGCACACTCAACAATAAATTCAGCTTCTTTGTATGATCGTTTGATTACAGCACAAATTTTCACAAGTTTTGTTTCTTCGCGCTCTTCAGAATGGTGAGCCAAATGTGCTTTTAAATAATTTTTAAAATTTATTTTAGTTTACAAATACTCGGATCTCAGAACACGATGGTATTAACGGGCACGCAATTTCAAATATTATTGGACAGTGATCGTTGTTGGTTGCACAGTCCAAGGCTTCCCAAGATAAACTAGTGATAGATGAACTTATGAAACTTAAATCTAAGGCTGAGCGCGACCGATTGCAAATAAATGTAGGAATTCTAGTGTTGAGACAAGTCATATGATTATGTATTGACCAATCCCACAGGCGTTTGCCACATTGATCTGTTCGAAAACCCCAACACGTGTGATGGGAGTTGAAATCTCGCACAAAGACTTTATCCTTGCACCATGACGTCACCGCGGAATCCAAACATCGAGTGTCCTGCACACCTGCAGGAAAGTATACATTTACTAAACAGAATGGTAGGCAGCTCGGTAAGGTTACATCTAAGGCAAAAATTTCACTTTCAGGGGACATAAGTCTATATGAAATCTTCACCTTGAGACTAACTCTATTACTAATGAAGAATGCTAAGCCTCCGCCTTTCCATGGATGGTCCAATGGGAAAGATCTCAAGTTATTTATATGGATAGATTGATGTGTCGAAAGCCATGTTTCTTGCAGTGCAATAATATCCGGGGAGAATTTTGATGCCAAATGCAATAAATCTGTTACGGCATGAGTGAATGGATCGGCAATTCAATGAAGAATTTGGAGGAATCCTATGGTTGCGAAAGGATTGACTCAGTAACTGCCTTGCTTAAAATGGTGTCTTTGAGAAAGCGTTCTTTTCAAAGTATTTCAGGTATTTTTTGGTCTTTGAGGGAATAAGTGTTGTGGCTGTTTTCGACAAAGGGGATCTAGATCGTTTTAGAGATCCTACATCCTTTTTTAGTGTGTCCGTAACGCGAACACTTTACGCATTGGAGAGGACGAGGGGATATATGTTCCACTCGATAGATTTGGGGTCACGCCTTAATTTCTGTTGGTCTATTTATCCCTGCAAATGTTATAATGAGCGATTCAGTTGAAATTTTGTTCTTGTCTACCACACATCCTAATATTTCTGTTGGTGTCATGTGAACATCAACGCCACGCACAAGCCCTTTCACTCACGCCAAGTGAGGTGTAATGAATGCCATTACCGGCTTGGAAGCAAACGTGGAACACTTAAGAAGGTCTTGTACACAGGGCTGGTATGGGGAAAAGCATAGAATACTTCCTCTGCCGAACTGGCGGACCTCTGTGATATTCAGGAAATGGGCTGTCGCCGATCGCAGTTCCGCCTGAATTGCTTTCGGGTTCTTCATCCGTATGATGCCATCATTGGTTGGGACGATAGCCACGGGAAATGATCTGACGCCGTGGCGCAGAAACAAATCCAAAGCTAGATTTAAGGTATGGAGATGCTTAAACATATAAATGTTTACTATTTAAATGTTGTAACTTGCCACAAAGTACGTATTATATGAACTTAATATTGCAGTCGTAAAAGACATAGTAGAAGTAGAATCAAGTTGCTTCAGCTGTCTTGAGACAAATTGCAGAGAAACAATTATATTGTGAGTTGCCAATGACTGTCGTCAGCTCTAGTCCATTTTTCTATACAGCCACTGTTGCTTCGTTGTCTGTTGCCATCACGTGCTTGTTACTAACAAAATATTGAGCCCCGTAGTTTCCCTGATTTTTCGCGATCATGGAATGCAAATGTCTCAAACTTGGCAGCCTGGGTGCCTCTAGGTAGAACATGAGGGCTCACAGGCCAGTGGCCTGCTTCTAAGATCGTTTCAGTGCTTGAAAGGATACTTTACGTCTGCCATCATGGCTGCGAGTGTTGCTGCCTAGCAGTCCCAGGAATATGTTTAGTATACATGCGCAACTGTCCCAGAAAATGGACACTGGGACAACCACCTCTGTAGGCCACTTGGTAGAGCATCAAAAGCGCACAGCAGAATATGTGGGTGGAGCTCTAACCGGCAGCAAGTTGTCTCGTAATGTAAACACGATTTATCTTAGATTTCTTTGTACATCTGGCCAGGTAGCCTAAATAATAATTAGTGATGTGCTGATGGCGGGTCTTGAACCCGACTCCTAGTGTAGCAGCGCACTTCTTTACCCGTTAGGCAACAGATGCATGCAATGCTCGCCAGATTATTCTTACTGGTTCTCTCTTATACCAGCTAATGTTTTCAGATGTTATGTGATACACACAGAGTTTGGGATTCACTTGTTTCCGCTCAGATGCAACAAAAAGCAGGTGTTGTATCTGATTCGGTGAGGCACTGTGCATGCAATTGTTTTGTCACATCTGTATGTTGGCATACTGTGCTTTGTATTTCATGTGGTGTTGGGCATCACTTCAATTACAATTTCGATGCTGTGCCATCACAACCAGTTGTAGGCAAGTGCTCAATTGACGTGAACCTCGCTCTCCCTCATTATCTCTTGCATACAACAGATAATCCGTCCAGTTTAACGCCTTGAGCATGTGTGGGACATTTCTTTGGTCTTATTCTGCTCATGTGTTGTACACAGGGAGAAGAAAGCCAGTCCTCCACTTCACGGTGCCGCTGAATACAACACAGTTTCGCTGCCTTGACACACCGCACCACCTGAAATCTGAGAGTGAGGTAACATCTTGCTTTCCCTTGTCATCAGGCATAGCCAAGGCTGGAGTTAGAGTCCGCATACAACGTTCCAGGTTGAAGAATAGAACCAGCACACCCACCACATGTGAGCGCAAATTTAGCTAAAGCGTGACTTATGTCAGGAATGAAGATTCCCGAATGGGACTGCCAAGCAGAGTGAGCTCGGGCACCAACAACCATCTTCTTTCACATCCTTTGTTGGCACTTGTCTTTGTCACTACGTAGTAATTATTTAGTAATTATTCTGCTAAGCAATGCACAACTTAACTCTTTCAAGCATAGAAAAAACGTAACTATGGGCATCTGTGTTTCTCATCTTTAAATCACAATTTTGTGGTATCAAACACAGCTTGGCATAAATGATACATTCGGCATTGCAACCCTGTGATCTGCACATTGAGTGCCTTTTCGCTTCTTTCTTTCTGGGGTTTTTGTGCCAAAACCAGTTCTGATTATGAGGCACGCCGTAGTGGAGGGCTCCGGATTAATTTTGACCACCTGGGGTTCTTTAATGTGCACACCGGCGTTTTTGCATTTCGCCTCCATCGAAATGCGGCCGCCGCGGCCGGGATTCGATCCCTGCGATCTCGTGCTCAGCAGCGCAACGCCTTAGCTGACTGAACCACCGCGGCGGGCTGCCTTTTGGCTTCTTGTGAGGGTGCTCGAGCTTTCTGGTTGGGTTGGATTAAATGCGTTAGCGAAGTGTATCTTCCTTCCAAGGCATTCAGACAGGCTTCTTGTAGCCTGTTTGTTAAAGTTAAGCCGCTTTACATGTGTGCTCATTGTTCAGGTTACGTCTTATGGTAGCTGAACCTTCTTGTGGCTGTGATGTGATGCTATCGGACACACATGGTGCTCAACTCTGAATTATTGTTGGCATGCTTTTTCACAAATGGTTTTAGTAACATAATTGTACATGCGACACAAAATGAGGTGTAGCATATGCTTCACCTCTGGCATGTTCCTTGATCACCGATGGTATATAAAACAGCGATGCAGACCAAGCATCACAAAGAATGAATGTTGCTTCTCTTTCTTACAGGCTGCTGTGTTTCAGCTAAATCTGCTTTTCCTTTGTCCAGTGGCCCTGTCGCTCAAGTGGCTGCTTGCCAATTTCCGCTACACTGCAATCCACAAAAAATATGAAATGTTAAAACGTGATCGCCTCCCCTCTCTTCCTTTGTCCTTCTGACCTTTAACTCTTCTGAAAGATTTCAGATATCATTGCTAGAGTGTATATTACAAAAATTGATGTTACCATATTATTTGATGGCTCTCATGAGAGCAATATTCTGGGTGGACATGAAAATAAACGAGAAAGCAAAATTGGTATGTGTGAATAGGAATGACTGTTCCGGGTGACGAAACTGGCTTTGTGCTAAACTTGAGGTCTTTGCCTCAGACCATAGATCCTTTGCTTCAGATCTTAGATCCTGAGACCCTTTTCCTGATCTCGTTACTGTCTATCAGATGTGATATAGAGACACGGAAGTTGTAAAAAAGGAGCGCCTCTTTTTCGGGGAACTCCTTTCAACACAAATGCGCTAGACACTAGACACTAGACAACTGGTGCTAGACAGCACCAGTTGTGCTATGAGCAGGCAGGACTGCGGGTACAAACTATAGCCTGTACTTCAAAATAATTTCGCATGTATTTGTTAACTTCCCAGGCCACTTCACAACTACAAGCTGAATCTGATGTAGGCTGTCTCAGGGCCATGACCCATATTTTGGTGAATACTAAGAATGCATCCTGTGACTGAAGTTTGAGCATTTGAGCGCACCTTTTGGATATGCTTTTTATGTGCACTCAGTAGGAAACAGTCATCCAAGCTTCTTGACATGCACAGTGAAATATTTAGCGCGCACAATAGACACGAACACAGTGAACACACTATCGAGTGCTTGCTCACAATTGGTAATTGTTGGAAAGAGACAAAACATAATGGCACTAGCTATCTGCACTGAGACTGCGCAAACGATCATCAATATATAAAGAAACAGATTACGAAGGTTCAAGCCGTTGTAATCTGCGCTGACACAGAACAAACAGAAATACGTTGACGGGCTTAGTTCTGTTTGGGGTGTCTTGGGGAGTTGCGGTCCGGGGAGAGGATGGGCGACTCAAGTGACTCTAGCGTTTGATATTTGCTCGGGCAGCGTTGTGCGCAGCGTTGTTCCCAATTACCCCTGCATGGCCTGGCGTCCCCATCAGTCGAACAGTTCTTGTGCAGGTAGGATGTGTTCCAGTGAGGAATCCGGTATGCCAGAGGAGATATAAATTCCTTAGGGTAATTAATTAAGGCTGCCTTGGAGTCTCAGACGATTGCATGATGCAGTGGATGATGCGTATGCTAAAGCTATTGCAGCATCTTCACCTTCTTCTGGGTGTTTGGTACGTATGGAGCTAGTCGTTGTGATATCCATTTTGTACCCGTAACAACTAACGGGCCCATGGCCGTGAATATTTCATTTTTCACAAAGTGGTATGCAACTTCACGTGGTGTTCATATACTCAGTGACCCGTGTTTGTCTACAAGCGTTTTGCACAAAGCACTGTTTATAACGATTTCCTTGTTTGTCGTATTTATCGCATTAGAACTGATTTACGAGCAATCAATTAATACACTTAACTTCCGTACACTCTTCGGTTCATTTCTGTTCAAGTGCTGTATTATTGTGCGCCTTTTCTGCCAATTACTCGGGGTGCAGACCCTGTCAAGCCTGATTTTTGTCTGTTCCACCAAGTGTCTTTGACACTGAAATCAAATGATTGATTGATTGATTGATTGATTGATACCTGCCAACGTACTGAGCTTTGTTCTGTTAAGAGAAGATTAAGCAAGTAGACTCGACTGTTCCGCTAGGCGACGTAGATGGTGGACCTTTAGAGAAGTATACGACACAGTGTAAGCCTAGAACAGATTGTCAGGCGCAGTAATTGACCATAAATGACATCAGCATTGGATGCATTCAGTCGCAAAATCCCGAATATTCTACTACAGTATACTAGCCGTCTCCAGTGATATAAATATTCTGAATGGTATAACTCACGTCCTCTGCAGCACGACCATGATCAAGTGTAGAATTGCTACCGTGTCTTTTATGAGGTTTGCTGTGTTCAAATGCTGTGGTACAGGAGAAATTGAAGCTTTCAGGCCGCTAAAATATTCACCGACGATGACGGTACACCCTAATGCGAATCTGAGCACCGCTGTTTAGTTGTTTT